>NC_073361.2:27525000-27697500 GCF_027580225.2 Misgurnus anguillicaudatus | reverse complement strand
TTTTACATTTCCTTTGGTATGTAAGTGTGTACTAGTACATGTTACCGATATGCAAAAGGTACAAACCCCAAAGTAAACGATGACACAATACTTTCATTGTAATTTCTTTGGGCGACTTTAGCGTAATTGCATACAAATATAATAAATCATTATTGTCTCTGTTTTTCATTTCAGCAGCCATGCAGAGTGAAGACCTGCTGATTCCTGTCGATCTTTGAAGTGTTACAAAGTGCTGACTCTCCAGTTCAGGACTAAATAAGAATGTATAAAGACGTTTAAACTGTAATCTCAACACACCCAGATGAGTTTACTGTATATCTGGAGACGTATATGCAGATCCATCCCCTTCTGCCCACCCAGTAGCCTCAATCTCTTCCTCTTTATCTCTGTTTCTCTTCGTCTCTAATGAACCATTTCACCGTCACGCTGTTATGTTGCCCGTATAAGGACACAGCCTCTCGACAGACCAGACATGAATGTTTCCCTCCCTTATACGTCATGACAGTCAGACCCATTCCTGCTGCTTTCTGTCGGACTTTGATCTGATGGCCCTTCCAGTGTTGCTGAGATGTTTCATCTTGTGGTTCATGTGTGGCTCAATCAATATGTCAAGAAATGTTACTGTTGTGGAACCACCATAGTAAAAGGCACCATTTGCAATAAATGAATTAGTAATTTACAGTGTGAGTTTCTCATTGGTCGATTGTACTGTAAATACAGTATGTTGTTACAGCCAATAGTTATATTTCTATTGAGTTTAACACTAACGTGTTATGCTGTTTAAAACCACATTAAAGTAAGTTCTGATGTTAAAGGAATATTGCATTTTCTTAAAAAACAATCCAGATAATTTACTCACCACCATGTCATCCAAAATGTTGATGTCTTTCTTTGTTCAGTCCAGAAGAAATTATGTTTTTTGAGGAAAACATTGCAGGATTTTTCTCATTTTAATGGACTTTAATAGAGCCCAACATTTAATACTTAACTCAACACTTAACAGTTCCTTTCAACGGAGTTTAAACAATCCCAAACGAGGCACCAGGGTCCCATCCAGCGAAACGACCGTCATTCCCGACAAGGAAAATAACAAATATACACTTTTAAACCACAAATTTTCGTCTAGACCCGGTCCAGCGCGACCTAACGTAAATGCGTAGTGACGTAGGGAGGTCACGTGTTACATATATAAAACGCATTTGCGGACCATTTTAAACAATAAACTGACACAAAGACATTAATTAGTATCAGTTGACATACAACAACGTAGGAACGGTCCTCTTTCAAACACTTGTAAACACTGGGGCGGAGTTTCACGTTCGTCCTCTGTGACCTCTTGACGTCATGGCGTATTGCGTGGGGTCGCACTGGTGCATCACAACCGGATCTAGACGAGAAGTTGTGCTTTAAAAGTGTATATTTGTTATTTTTCTTGTCAAAAATGACAATCGTTTCGCTAGATAAGACCCTTATGCCTCGTTTGGGATGGTTTATAGTCCTTTGAAACTCAGTTGAAAAAAACTGTTAAGTGTTGAGTTAAGTGTTAATTGTTGGTGTCTATTAAAGTCCATTGAAATGAGAAAAATCCTGCAATGTTTTCCTCAAAAACATAATTTCTTCTCGACTGAACAAAGAAAGACATCAACATTTTGGATGATATGGTGGTGAGTAAATTATCTGGATTTTTCTCTTTTAAGAAAATGGAATATGGTTGTATTTGTTAACATCAGTTAATGTATTGGCTAACATGAACTAAAACTAAACAACACATCTACAGCATTTATTAATCTTAGTAGTTCATGTTAATTTTAGCATTCACTAATACATTTTTAAAGTAAAAAATTGTAACTGTTAACAGTTAATGCACAATGAACTAACATCAACAATTTTATTGACATTAACTAACATTACCAAAATTAGTCAATGTTGATAAACTAAATTGTTCATTATTGTTTAGCTACTGTATTTACAGGCTAGTTATGTTATCAATCTTATATTAACTTTAAGTAAATTCTGCTAATATCCTTATTTTGGTATGTCTTTTTATAAACAGATGTTCATTCAGCCCTTTTGGAAACAGAACCAATTGCTAATAATAGTCTTTAACTATTAAATATCATTGCACCATTATTGATGAGCATGCTGTACTTTGTGCAAAGAAAGCCCCTTTTCCCAAATATGCTTTCAGAAAATATACACAGGGTTCCCACACCTTAGCTAACTTCAAATTCAAGGACCTTTCAATGACTTTCCATGTCCAGGCCTCAAATTCAAGGACTAAATGTGGGGACACATTTCAAGTAAGAGCAAGGTTACATCGTGTTACCTTTTAAGATACTTTGTTACAGTTCCCTTTCGAGGGAACTCACACTGCGTCACTGCGGTGACACTTTGGGGACGCTTCCAGGTGTAAGTGCGTCTGAATGTGTATATCAAATTCAACCAATGGTGAGGCTTAACGACAAAGACAGGGTGACGCGGGAGCCAGGAAGTATATCGCTATCTGAAATATTACCAAAGACGGCGTTACAGGGACGCAGGAAGTATGACAAGGGAGACACAGCGTCTCGTTCCCTTCTCAGGGAACAAGAGTTACATACGTAACCCGAGACGTTTTCATGTGTTAAAAACAACTATGCAAAAAGCATTTTGGTATGAATCAACATTCGCGTACAGAAGATATAAGCATTTAAAGTGAACAGTTTAGCACGTGTGCTTAAAAAGTCTTGAATTTTTATGATATATCCTACACTACACAGGGAATAATATGGATTTTTTTCCAGAAAACTTCTTGCATAAAATAGAATTAAACAATTTCAATGACCTGTATCTATGTGTGTATAGTTTCAAAAACTTCCCAGGGCCTTGATTTTTTTCCCCAGATGCACAAACTTTCAAGGATTTCAAGGATCCGTGGAAATCCTGTGTACAAAAAAAGTTTCATTAAAAGTGTGACTAAATTTACTATCGGATCTGATGATTATATCAGTATTAGGCCTACGTTATGAGGAAGTAAACTGAACCATTTTCTGAGAATCAGCCACATACATGTATTTAATCGCTCAATCGTCGTTAAGTGCACAGTGCCAGACCATCACGATCATCACCATCATGTCAGACCAGGATTTCATGTTTGGCACACATGTATCAATCATTGGGTATGCATATGCAGTTTAAATCCTGTTAAAACACTGGCACCAAAACACTTCAACCGCACTCCATACGCACTTCACATGGGTGGAGGAAACAAAATTCACATCAGAGGTGAATAGAAAGACATCAAAGCACCTCAGCCAACAATGTGTTTTCATTTATTATATGCTCCCAATTTGAAATGTGTGCTTCATGAGTTTTGTATACGTGTTGTAAATCACAGAAATCAAATATTATTTTTTATACCACTGGCCTGTTTAATGCTTTATTCTGATTGGCTGAGAAATGTTCCATGGGTGTTGATTATTTTTCTGTAAACCTCACGCCTAACCTGTCAAATGTCTTAAAAATAGGCACCACAACAATGTGGTATAAGCAGACTTATTGACTCCGGTCCTTTGAATTTTAAGAAAATAATGCACACCCAAGGTTCGCGTCGTGCCGTTACACCACGGGTGTGCATTATTTTCAAATAATTTAAAGGACCGGAGCCAATTATTCCTCTTATACCACGGTTACCTCAAACATTGCTCTGGTGCCTATTTTTAAGACATTTGACAAGTTAGGTGTGCGGTTATCAGAAATTAATGCATACCCACCGAACATTTCTCAGAATACAGCATTCAACAGACCCGTTGTATAAAGTAGCTTATTACACGGCTACTTGTCACATAAGAAAAAAAAACGGACATGAATATGAATTTGAAACAGTTTATTGGCATATTTGTTTTAAATTAAAATTTGTATCCTTCCGCGAAACTTTGCACAGATGCATAAAATCATCGTAATACCTTATTAAGATCCTCTGCTTCATACTTGTCTGTCTCCATTTTTTTCTCTTTTAGCCAGTCTTTGAGAAGTTTTAATGCCCATTCTGTATTTTTTTGTGTGTTGGCTTCGTAGCTGTCATGCTCTATTTTGTCAAATTCAGTCTCAGTAAGCTCTCTGTGTCTTGTCGTTGTTCGTTCTTTTATCCACTGTTTAAATGTTTTGTTTTTTCCGTACATGTTAAAATGAATGTCAAAATTTTCCATTCTTAATTGTGGTTGTCCAGTGTTTGTCACAAGAGTGTTTGCCAAACAGTAATCTTTATTGGTCTTTATTGGCGCGGAGCGATTTTAATCGTACAAGTAGTACCGGCTATGCGTTATTACTTTGGAGCGGTTATTATTTGAAAAGAACGAACCTGCAAATATCTCAACTGACCAATCAGAATCAAGCATTCCAGAGATCTGTGTAATAATTGAAAATAATGCACACCTGTGGTGTAACGGCACTCTGCATCATGCCACATTACCACCTTGGGTGTGCATTATTTTTTATAATTCAATTATGACATAATGTGGTATTTAAGGCAATCACAATGAATTTAATGCTTTAAGAACATCTAAACACCTCCACCTCATTTCTATGCAAACACTGCTCCTAAAATAGTTGAATATTGTTTGATAAGATCTATGACGTGTGTTTGTGAAAGCTGGAATGATTGACACATTACAAGAGCTTCTGTCACCGTGACAACAGGCTCTATTGAAGACTCCTCCTTCTCCTGCACTACATAACCTCTCTCTCTCTCATCTGGCATGCACTCTCTCTCTCTCTCTTTATTTATTGCTTTCTGATGCACTGAGGTAAGATCTTTTCTCTTAAGCTTTTAATTCACATTTAACAACTTCAGCACTACAGTACTTTAGCAAATGTTTGCTTCATTATAGACATTGAGTTAGTAATATCAAACTTATAGTTAATTGCATTTACTGTGTATTTATTTATTAGGCGTCGTTTAACAAAATACAAACAAAATACATTTGCCTGGTTATTCAAAATATAATATAAACATGTTAAACATATTTGTATTTGTTATGCACATTTTATAAATAGAGCCCATTGTGTGTACTGTAAATAGTTGTATTGTTTCAAATTATTTACTGATATTATTTAGATATAATAAATAAATGTCTCTTGAAGGTTTAATATCAGCACCACAATACATTTAAAAAAAATAAAAATAAAATTTAACGTGATTCATTTATAAGTATATTCTAAAAATGCTGGTTTGTTTCAATCCAAAATATTTGGTCAAACATGCACATTTTTTTGTTTAATGCAAACCAGCGGTTATATTTTCTCCAATCATGGGTTGTAAGAACCCAGCATTTTTATTTAAATGTGTAAATATGATATTAATATTTAGTAATTAGTTCAGCACAAAATCCTTGTAAGTAGGAATTTGTTTATTTTTTGTGTCAGGTTCAGTCAGTATGCTTTCCAGTAAATGTGACATGAGCCTTTGTCGTGTGTCTAAGACTGCGTGTGTGTGTGTTTGTGTGTGTGTGTGTGTGTGTGTAGACTGAACACAAGCTGTTATCTGATATCTGAACAGAGCATGTCCACAGGCTGTGTGAGGTCACTCTCAAACAAAGCCGAACATACGATCACCATGCACGATCATCTTTGTAAGTACTGAAGTGTTTTCTTCTAAATCTGTGTTTGTGTGCATGTGCAAGACTTTTTTGAGGAAATAAATAATGAGGAATGACAATGAAGTAGTCAGATTAAATAAAATCTCTGTCCACTGGGAGGAACAAAGGCGACGGTTTGACAGATCCATGTATGCGTATTCATGAACCTGTTTCATTTTACATTTATGACTTATGTGAGTATGTGTGTTCCTTGAGAATCGAACCCGTGATCTTTTTGTCGCTAACGCAAGGCTCTACTAAGTCCGCCTGGGGTTCTTCCGCAGATGGGAATGCAGACATGGAAAACCAGAAGCTTAGCCCAGAGGAGAATCAACAGGATAAACTGACACAAAAGAAACCTCGTAGGAAAGACACGCCTGTCCTGAACTGTCCTCCACTCATACCAGGCAAGATTTTGATTTTTTATACTATCTCTATATCTCAGCCCATATCTCAGGTGTCTTAGCTCTTTGCCTTTCACAGGGGTGAGATTGATGAAAACAGAAGCTCGGATGATTCATCAGGAGGAGGAAGAGAAGGAGATGAAGAAGTAGATACGTTTAGGTCCTAAACGCTTCGGTTTTGTTGTTTCCTTTTTGTAGTAATGTTTGTTGCTTGAGCCTTCATTAAATGTGTTGCAGGTGTATTCTTGTATATTTGTCATCATTAAGTGCAACAATGTAGAAACATACAGTAGCAGAAACTTTCTTTTAATTTAACATGAACATGGGAGTGCAAAATTAATTTGCAAATTAGGTCAAGGTTAGGGTGTGAACTGGTGAAACTATCACCCCCATGTCATCCAAGATGTTTATGTCTTTCTTTGTTCAGTCGAAAAAAATATGTTTTTAAGGAACACATTCCAGGATTTTTCTCCATATAGTGGACTTTAGTAAACAGTGGGTTTGCAGTTTAAAATTCAGGGTTCCCACACCTTAGTTAACTTCAAATTCAAGGACCTTTCAAGGAGTTTCCAGGTCCAAAACACTCAAATTCAAGGACTAAATGTGGGGACACATTTCAAGTGAGAGCAAGGTTACATTGTGTTACATTTTAAGATACATTGTTACAGTTCCATTTCGAGGGAACTCGCGCTGAGTCGCTGCGGTGACACTTTGGGGACGCCTCCAGGGGTAAGTGCGTCTGAATGTGTATATCAAATTCAACCAATGGTGAGGCTTAACGACAAAGACAGGGTGACGCGGGAGCTAGGAAGTTTATCGCTATCTGAAATATTGCCAAAGACAGCGTTACAGGGACGCAGGGAGTATGGCAAGGGAGACGCAGCGTCTCGTTCCCTTCAACAGTTACATATGTAACCCGAGTTTAGCATGTGTGTTATGATATTATCCTACACTACAGAGGGAAATATGGATTTTTTTCCAGAAAACTTCTTGCATAAAATAGATTCAAGCACTTTCAATGACCTGTATCTATGTATGTATATTTTTACAAACTTCCGAGGGCCTTGAATCCCCCCCCCCCCAGATTCACAAACTTTTAAGGAACCTGTGGGAACCCTGAAAATTGCAGTTTCAATGCAGCTTTAAAGGGCTCTCAACCGATGCATAAGGGTCTTATCTAGAAAAACGATCATTATTTTGCCCAAAAATTTATAAATAATATGTGGGTGATTCTCACGAAAACTTGGTTTTAAGAATGTCAAGCATGAAAATGTAAAAATTGCTTAAATTGACTTTTTTTCCCACCAGACATTGAAAAACAAAGTCTGGAGTAAATGGGAACATTAATTTAAAAACTTTTACTTATCATTTAACACTTTTTGCAACATAATTTAAAAAATTTGTCCTAAAAAATCTCATTACCGCAACAGTCAGAAAACATCAACACTGACATATTTTCAAAATGACATGACAAACCTGAAAGAACATAATTTGGAGATTCTGCACATGCATTTAAAATCAAAGTATTATGCTTCTATTAATTAAATTAACATTTAATAAGCATCTGTTGCGGTAATGATAATCAAAATGTTGTGTAAGCATTCTGACAAGACAATATTTCAAATTAACTGTAAAAAAATAATCTTACCTGGTAACTTTATTAAAATTCTGTATGTGTGCTTAAACTGTTCTCAAAAAGTGTTGCGGAGGATGAGAACATCAGGCATGGACACATCATTTTCCTAATTTTTCTTCATTTTTATTATACATGAATATTCAGTAAATATCTTTTTGTCATACCATTTATTTTTTTCTTAATATTTTTGTGTTAATTTGATTAAATTACAACATAACGCATGTTCAAACACAGCCGGACACATTGCGGTAATGAGAATTTCAGCAGAAAATGAAATAAAATTTACAATTATAAATTCTTATGTTGAAATCACACATTGTGTAAGGTAGAACACAGTATTGTGTTAATTCTAATGCTTTTTAATGTTACTATATTACACATTTTAAAGCTAAAATCATTACTGCCGTGGTGTTTCAATGGTTTCGTGAGAATCACCCATGTACTTTTTAACCACAACTTTCAATCACGTTGAAAGGTCAGGCGTTACATATATAAAACATACACTTGCGTACCTTTTTAAACAATCAACTGACACAAAGACATTAATTAGTATCATTCAACAAAAAAACTGGTAAACGCTGGAGCGGTAGTTTCGCATACATCATGAATGACCTTTCGACGTGATTACGTAATATGTAAGGTCACGTTGGCGCATCACAGCTAGTGCACAACGAGAAATTATGGTAAATATTTATATATTTTTATGAGGTCCACTGAGGTCCACTATATGAAGAAAAATCCTGGAATGTTTTCCTTAAAAAATATATATATTTCTTCTTGAAGGAACGGAGAAAGACATAAACATCTTGGATGACATGAGGGTGAGTAAATTATCAGGATTTTTTTTATGATATTGGAGTAATTCTTTAAGAAGAATTCTGGAAGCTGTGTTTTATGTATGTTGAAGATGCTATGCAGGTGTATCAGTACAGCAATAAAATTAACAGCTTTTAAATTAACTGGGTGCATCTCACAGATCATGTCCAGGTCTTGATTCACCCCAAAACATGAATACGTCTTGTACAGCTATGCCTATTTGAGTACTTTCTTTTACTTATCTATACACTGTATTTATACAACAGGGAAAATAAGTATTGACACATCAGCATTTCTGTTGAATGTTGAATTCATACAAAGAAATCAGAACATTTAAGTATACAAGTTGAGTCATAATAAATAAAGTGAAATGACACAGGGAATAAGTATTGAACACACTTTATTTAAAGGGACACTTCACCTTTTTGCATTAATCTTTGTATAGTTAGAACCCCAGTCATGTTTTTGAATGGTCGTGCATCATTTCCTCAGTTTCCGCTGAGACAGGAGAAATATAGATTTCAGTGTTGCACTTCCTTCTTTCCATGATGTAAAAATCATCATTTTGCATCATTGAAAGAAGGAAGTCCAATATCTTTGTTGAGGGGGTGAGACTACAAACACCGCTTTTCTCGGTCAAATAGGCACGAAATTCGAAATGTATGTTACATTTCAACTACAAATATGACACACTTTAAATAAAGATTAATTTTTCTACGGGTGAAATGCTCCTTTAATACTTTGTAGAAAAGCCTTCTGATTTCTTTTCAATATTTGGCTTGATGGCTACATCTGGTGGAAATTTTGTGTCAATAGCCCACTTAGAAATCCCCTTACTGATAAAAATGCTGATGTGTCAAATACTAGATACAGCGACAAATTACAAATCACGAATAAAAATCACTTTACTGTATCACAACTCTAATGTAAAATCTTTATTAAAAGTAAAAACTATTAAAGTAAACAATACTGGAATACAATAAACTGGAATATATCAATAAATAAGTCAGTAAGACTCTACAATAAAGTTTCACTTGTTGACATGAACTAAAAAACAACACCTGATCATTTTTTAGTTCATTTATGATTTTAGTTAATGTCCATTTTCACATTTATCAATACATATGGGGGATTATATTATGTAATTGCAGGTACATTTGATGTCCAAAGTCATATTTTTTTCAAATTGTCATTCACAAAGGGGGGAGTTTCCCCAACGTAAGCTCACGAGAAATCGTCCATATTTTACGTATTCATTCGTATCAATTGTATAAACTTTCATATAAACTTGAGCATTTCCAGTAAAACAAATGATCTGGTGAAAACTTTGACTTAAAAAAAAAATAATAATAAGCTAAATGTTTGACCCATTACAGTTAGGAAAAATATTATATAAATATTCTATAAACGAAATTAATTCACAATGATCATAAATGAATAATAGATCATAAATAAATCAAATTGTCATATTTAAATTATTTTAAGAATTTAATAGTCATTGTCATGGATCACAAGGGGGCAGTATCCCCATCGTTAGCTCACGAGAACTCGTCCATATTTTACGTATTAATTCGTATCAGTTCATACAACCACATTCATAGATTTTTGTACAATTTGCATTGACCCCTGTGACGTTGTGGTTAGGGGCTGGGTTTTGTTAGTTTTTTTCATGAGAATCGTACGTTTTTGCACGATTCGTATGAATTCATACGAATTAGCCAACTCGCAATATCTATGAATTCTCATGAGATTTCCCGGACAGGGTTTAGATTAAGCAGAATTGATACTGATTAATATGGAAAAAAGCAGACTTTGTATATATGACTTTGGACACTAACGTGCCTGCAATTATATTATCACCCATATATTAAAATGAACATGGTTTTACATTAGTTAACAGTAACATAACAATAGTATGATGGATATAACAAATGCTGTATAAATATGTTGCACATTTTGTTTATACTAGCTAATCCAGTTAAGTGTTACAAATATATACTTTATAAATATCTGAATTTACTGCGAGTATGTGTGTGTGTGTGTGTGTGATCCTGATATTGAACCGGTCATGAATTTGTGTAGTAAGTTCACCTCCCTCGTCTAAGAGAGATGCTCTGTAGATGTCTGGCTCTACTCCGGGGATCTGTGGGTCTGTTGTCCATTTTCTGCGTACGGGAAGGTAAGTAGGAGTTTGCACAATAACTGGGTTTCTTACTGTACCGGACCAAGTGGTATTTGCGTCGATTGAGGCCTGCAATACAAAACAGCAAAAGAAAATTTTCATTGCTTGGCTTTGATTTTTTAAATGCAAGAACAATAAAGCTCCCAAATAAACACTCAAACTCATCGTCTGAGCCCTTTGAGTAAAGATTTATTGTCACAAAAGTGCAATTACGGAGCAAACAAGCATGATCACATGACCACACCTGCTTTATGATATGAATTTCCCATTAAAAATTTAAAAACAAAAAAACTAAAACAATATCGTTGAAAAAAGCATTGAGAAATAAAAATTAAAGGTTTAAAAAAATCTGGCAACTTCAAATGTTTCTCATGTTTGATTGCAGTGACGCAATACATCAAACATACAACAGATGGCAGCACAGCATTAACAATATATGTTACTTATGCCCTGATCCATTTATACATGTAGTTCACTTTGTTATGTTTTTGTGCCAGAGATATGACATTTGATTTCAAACAAACAAAATATTTTTTTGTTTTTGACAAAAACATGAAGGTTGTCCGACAAACACGTACATGTACTGGACTGAGTTGAACACATAACAAGTTACTACAAAGCAGGACTATAAACAGACACATTAAGGCAGTATCTCACTGTGCCATATTTACGCTTCTCAGCTTCGATTCTCTATAAATGTACAGCATTTCATCTACAGGATTTCACGTTCTGGGTCCAAACATGCGATTGAAAGAGGACTAGCTAAACCGTCAAAGATATCGGAGGACAATCTTAAAAACACACACACACACAACCAAAATAATAATAATAATACCACAGTAAACTTTGAATGTACTGAGGAAATTCACAGTCGCCAACTTTCTCTTCTGCTGGTGGAAAATTATCAATTTATAAAAAAAATCATAACAATCACATGCACAAATGAGCAAAACCACCTGCAGAGACACACAACCGTAAAAACTTGAGCATTTCTAGTAAAACAAATGATCTGGCGAAAACTTTGACTTAAAAATAATAATAATAAGCTAAATGTTTGACCCATTACAGTTAGGAAAGGACAACAAACAAATCAAAAATATGATATGAATATTCTATAGATGAAATTAATTCACAATGATCATAAATGAATAATAGTTTTAAGGCAACAATGCATCTTTTCATTCTTCCTTCTTATAATAAAAAACAACATGTGTGACCTCCAGTAAAATGATGAACAAACATTATAATCATCTTTGGTTGAGGCAACAGACACATTTACACAAGGACCGTGTTGGTTATTTCTAACAGCCTATTTACAAGGAGGAGGCCTTTGACATTTTTGTTTTGTGTATCAAACGTAGTGTCTCCTATAATAACAAATGTGTACACACATGAACGCCACAGAGTCTAAAGATCATTAAGGCAGATGCAATCTAGACTCATATTCAGTCAAGCAATTTGAGACACAAATACCTCGGTAGGACATGGGTCCCTAAGAGTAAATCTTACTTTACACAATTAACAAAAACAAATCACAGAAAAAATCTATTCTAAAACTGGCCTATTTTGTAATTCACCAAATTGAAAAAAAAATCAACCTGCATCATAATACGCCTCCCTAAAAGTAGCCTATATTGTTCATTGTTCATACCAAATATTAAAAAAATCACAATCTTTATAAACGACACTTCATAAATAATGCAATCTTTTATATACATTAAATACAAAAATAGAAGAAAATTCAAAATACGACCTAGTGTCAAAATAAGTACATTTACTACATTTTAACACGCCAACATTGTTTGTAAAGGCTTCAGACAAATCCGAGTTGGCCTATCAGGTTTGGCTCATAACTATGACATTTAAAATATTTATATACAGCGCGGAAAATAAGTATTTGACACATCAGCATTTTTATCAGTAAGGGGATTTATCAGTAAGTGGGCTATTGACACAAAATTTTCAGCCATCAAGCCAAATATTGAATTCATACAAAGAAATCAGAACATTTAAGTATACAAGTTGAGTCATAATAAGTGAAATGACACACTTTATTTAATACTTTGTAAAAAAGAATTTGTTGGTGATTACAGCTTCTAGACACCTCTTGTATGGAGAGACCAGTCGTCTGCATTGCTCAGGAGTGATTCTGGCCCATTCTTCCACACAAATCCCCTTACTGGATTGTGTCAAATACTTATTTTCCAAGCTGTATATGCATTTTACTTTGATCCTTATAATAGTACAATAGTCAGCTAAAATATGTTGTGCAAATCACTTACCAAAACTAATTTTGGTTGAAATTACTAATCTTTTCTGGACTGCAAAAACTATGTGAATTGGTTGAGATATCGGCAATCGAAGTGACATTGGCAAAGTATATTGGCAAAAAATTATGGACTATAATTCGAACCCTCATTCGCATTTTGAGAAGCTCCGTATTGGCGTATGTACAGAATGCACACAGACACACAATGAAACCTGTACAGTATCATACACCTGACAAAAACAATGAAACCAATAGTGTTAAACTGTAAATAAACAAGAATATAAATGATAAAAATAAGAGGTAAACAAACAAACATTCTTTGGAAGCTGTATTGACAGCCCATTGCATTCTAAAGGAACTGAGGTTCTTTTGTATCTCCGTCTGCCATTTGGTGAGGTTCGGAGCTAAAGCGGTCGGCAGATGTTGTGCTGTCCTTGGGGAAAAAGATTTCATCTCCACGTGGCCAAATACATTGTCATAGAGTGCATGATGTCCATTTGCTTGAAAGCTAAAGTGACTGATCCAAGTCATATGTCCATACGCAAATGAATGTAAGAAAAACAGGGCTGTTAGAGAAAGACACAAGAGGAAAAATAAAACAGATGAGTAATAAACCAAAGTAGCCACCAGGGGACAGCACAGAGCAGGGTTTGGAGTTGCTAGTCTGCATCGGGCGCAGCCGCAGACGCAGCGGCTGCAATGTTTGCCAGTGTAGCTGGTGAGTTCCCGCTGTTACTGCGCTCCTCTTCTGAGTCTGCAGACGAAAGCAAAGATTGGCCACATTTAGAGCTCTTGTTTACAGGCTCTGACAGGGGAATGATGGGACGTGTCGGGGAATAATGGAAAAAATGCAAGATGAGGACACTTATTTTGGATAAAGTGACGTGCATGCGTACATTCTTTGCATTGAAATGAGAAAACTCTAAAAAACAAACGTTGAAGTAACAAATGAAGGTGACAAATAAAAAAGTGACAAATGAATAATGTGGATTTCTGCTCTGATGAGAGGACGAGTCACGAGTCCCAATTTGCACATTTGAGATCAGGATTCGTGTCTTCAGAATCAATGTGAAATCAACGATTGAAATTATATTTTGATGTTCCTAATCTCAAAATTAGATTATGAGACTTTAATCTGGATATCACAGACAGTTACACTAAATCTAAGTCTTAAAACTAAGTTTCACTATAAATTTACAACATCTTTAATATGTTCTCCTCACAATACGCTCTCCTTATTTTTAACTCTTTCCCTGCCAATGATGCTTTCTTGACGAGTTTTTACGGTAATCTGTAATTCCGCTCTTACCCAATTTATAAAAAACTGAAGCAAAAACTAATCAAACAACATTTTAAACTCTGTGTATGTTTTGATTTTCGTTCTGAATCTAATCTCTAACAAAATTCCTTTACAAAAATGCAAGATTCTAAAAAAGTTTTATAACACATATTTAAGAGGTTGTTAAAAGAGAACAAATGAAGATAGGATGAAAAGTTTTTTCCTGTTTTGTTTGTTTGAAAGCAGAGGGTCTGTTCCTTCATTTGACACATTTGTATGTTTACATATTTATAGACGAAAATACATATTTTTTTTATAAGAGACAGGCTGGGATAAGTTAATAAATTAAGTCAATAGTATATAGACGGTTTCAACATATACAAATGGCTTTCGTGGTCAACACGTAACTTCCGGTAAACTCCGCTAAGAATAAATAACAACAAAGTACTTTAAACGTAATCTATTTATATAACAAGCAAAATAAACAACACGTAGATTACCTAGGAAATCAAAACATTTGATATTTTCAACAAGGTATTTGTTTAGAGTCAGACCATTAAAAAACCAAAAGTGAAAGTAAAGTTCGGATCAGACGCATATCGTGTCACCGCTAGTGCGTCTGATGAAACGGTCTTTAGTTAATTTATTTATTTTTGTCAAGTTATCTGTAGCGTCTAACACTGTATTTGCTCAATTTTGTCTCAATTTGCCAGCACATATTTACATTTCAAACTTTATAAACTTTAATCACTGGCTTACGGCAATGGCAATACGCATGTTGGAGAGTTGAAGTGAAAATGCACCTAGAATGCGAGTAAAAGAGCTAATTTTTATTTTAGGGTGAACTATTCTTTAAAATGATGCTAGAAAGCAG
Organism: Misgurnus anguillicaudatus; assembly: GCF_027580225.2. Lineage (NCBI taxonomy): Eukaryota > Metazoa > Chordata > Actinopteri > Cypriniformes > Cobitidae > Misgurnus > Misgurnus anguillicaudatus. Next base: position 27,682,425 of record NC_073361.2, on the reverse strand, counting down.
ATGATGATGTTACCGTCCGATTTCTTGCTTTCACTGTCGTCACTGTCAGGTGAGTTCAGGTCTTCGTTCCCTGACATTCAAATAAGACACGGATCACTAACTTAAAGAAACAGTACACAAAAAACAAATGACAAACCCTTTTCCGAAAACTACTATGTTCCCATTTTACGCGGTTAACACACTGCAATAGTCATTATGAACACAATACAATATACAGTACGTCTCGAAGACTTAAAGTTTGTGTAAATTCAGAAAGCATATAAATGTTACAAATGTATTGCTGACACGTTACAAAGACTGTGAACAACCTGATGTCATGAAATTCCCTGTTATAGTCACGGAAAATTTGATCACTTTATCCGTGTCCATGTCACGGAATTCAGCTTTTTCTGTGACAGGAGTCACTCCTACAGATTTCTCTTGTCATTTTATGTATTTTCTTGTTGTTTTTTCCTGTTTTCTTGCCATTGTCGCTTCGGGTTGGGGTTAGAATCACTTTCTGTTACATTTTTAGACATACTAATCCAAACCCCAACTCCAGGTGAGAATAGTTTTAAAAGCGAAAAAATAAAGCATGTAGAAACCAATACATAAAAATACATCCTAACATAAAAGTACATTCTAAGCCAAATCCCAAATCTAACCCTAACCCCAACCGACAATGATTTAAAAATAGGAAAAAACAATGAGAAAACGTAAAATACACATAAAATGATACGAGAAATCAGTGGGAGTGACACAAAAAGACATCCGTGCTCCCGTCACGGAATAAAAGCTGAATTCCGTGACATGGATAAAGTGATCAAATTTTCTGTGACTATAACAAGGATGACTTATTTTATTTACTTGCTGATTTTTCCATCACTCAAATTTGGGTGGGTCATTATTAACATTTTTTTCTGTGGTGGACACATTTAATATCGGACTTTACACGGATTTGTCTGACGAGAAAATGTATGTATGCACACCACAGGGATTAGCATATTAAATTACACTTCATCTACAAACCACATTACAGAGTACAGTACTAGTAAGTAGTATACAGTAGGTAGTACACTAGTTTTTAGACATTGTACACTACATACTACAATGCTCTCTATTAACCATAAATTGCACAGCATAGTATGCACTATGTAGCCCACTACACAGACCACACTACAAATTACAGAACACACCAAACGGATACATCTACTACCACTATGAAGAACAAAGTCAAGTTGACATTAACTTTTTGTGTTACAAAAATACATCAGTAGGCAAAGAAAACAAAATATAGTATACTGCCCTACAAAGGCAAACGATCATAACTTGGTTAAAGGCAGTAAATGAGTTATTGATATTTTTGGGACATTCAAGACCACTTTTATCACGTGGAGAAGTACCTTAAGTAAATTTAGTTGTTTTTCGAGCAAAAACTATCAACTAACCACATCAACATTATTTATACATTATAAATAAAATAAACCTTATTTGTTACAAAACATACATTAACAAACTGGTTATGGTTAGATATGCACACAACTACATAAAGTTATTGAAATTATAGAAGGTCAAATTTACAAACCAAATTACAATAAGCTACCATTTTTTTGTTGTTGTTAAGTACATAACCAACGTTCAACACTGTTTTCTTACCTTACCACAGGTCAAACATTTGATACACTTAATAGTGATTTGTAATTTGAGCACTTGGGTCAAATTTTGCAGTCGGATTAAAAATACAGTTACCTGCAATTTTATGTTTCAAACAGAGATGGCGATAGAGAAGCAAAAGTTATACTACAATCTGACACTCACCAATCTGTGCTCGCTGACTGATGTCTGTGTCGCTGCTGGTCCCGGGCTCTTTGGCATCAGATCCTGGTGTTTGGTCCTCTGTTCCCCCTCCTGGATCTTTATTTCCCTCTTGGTCTCTGGGCTGCAGCTCTGTGGGTTTAGTGTCATCTACGGTAGCTTTGCCTGACTCCTCTCGAGTCTTTGAATCATTCTCATTGGTGACTTTGTCTTGCCTTGTGTCTTTCTTGCTCTTGTCTTGTAATTTCTCAGATGGGTCTGTGTTGTTTTTGTCTTGTGTTTTGGTATTATTGCCTTTTTCTGAAGTGTCACTGCTCTCTGCCGGGTTGTTTTTCTTCTGTTTCTCCTCGATTTCATCCTGTTTGGCCTTCTCTTCTAGATCTATCGAACAAAATTACAGTTCAGAAGTAACAATGCAAGATGCTACAGTATTTATAATAAAGACATTTGCTGTCAAACCACTGCACATTTGTATAAGTAAATATTTTTACCACAATTACAACATGAAACCTGTGCCTAATGAAAAGTTAAAGTCTTTATGCATGTTTATTTATGCTTTAATTTATATTATTTGCATTCATTTACAAACCATTTTTTTTACTGCGAACCACAATTAGCGCTGCTCTCATGTTCTGCGAAGGCTTTCTCAGTCCTTACTAGAGTGATGCTAGCGTGTTTCTAGGACTTTGTTAAATGTTATCCTGCACCTAAGTTGCAACCATAATGATAAGGTGTTCTGTGTGGTTATCCTGGCATTGCCACAGGTATGGTGTTGCTATGGTGATGGTAGGATGTTGAAAGGGCTTACACTCCAAAAAATGAACTTGGTTGGAGTCAGTTTTACTAAATAATTTCTTGTTCACTTTACTTAACAAACAAAAGTAACGGCATATGATTAATTTAACTTAGTAATTTCAACAAAAGACTGTGTCTTGTCAGCTTTACTTCAAAATTATTTGTTCAGCCAATATAACGTTGTTGCGTAAAAGTAACAGATTAATAAAACCAATACAGACTTGCATCTCATTGGCTAATGATGCTGCAGTGTATTATGGGTAAATTGTTGTTCTGGCAGAATTGTTGTACCCTCTTGCAGAAGTGTAGCACGATTAGATGTACCTGAGTAATAAGTGGCCAAGTATAAGTTATTTAACTTGTTCTGATATATTTTAGAACAAAACAAACCAACAAACAGTTTGAAATGTTACGTTGCATTTCAATTATGTTTGTGATATGTTTGATAAACTGTAATTAAATAAAGGTTGTATTTAGCAGCTGCACTCTGATTGCTTGATTCGTTGTTATGGAGTTATTAAATCATTATTTTTAATTTTGTTTTCATCAATTAAATGTTTCATAATAGTGACTTTACTGGGATTTCTTTAGTTCATGCAACATTTAAATTGTCAATTTTACACAAACTTTTTTAGTAAATACAACTTACATTTTATTTGTTGACATTACTTAACAAAGCTATGTGGAACCCACTTCACGAAGTTTTTTTAAGTAAATCCAACTTTTTATTTTTTTGAGTGTACTTTGCTTACTGTAGTCCTTTGCACAGGTTGCCACTGCGATGCTAAGGTGTTATGGGTGGTTGCCATGGCACTTATGTGGTTTTCTTAAGGCATTCCTAGTTGTTGCTAAGGTGTTGCTAGGGCTTTGTTTAATACTAAGGTGTTGTGGGTGGTTGCCATGGCACTGCTATGCGAGTTCTAACAATGCAATCTTAGTCGTTGCTAGGGCTTTGTTTACTGTTTGCCTATGCATACGTTGCCAACACAATACTAAATTATTGTGGGTGGTTGCCATGGCACAGCTATGTGGTTCTATCAATGCATTCCTAGTTGTTGCTGAGGTGTTCCTAGGGCTTTGTTTAACACTAAGGTGTTGTGGGTGGTTGCCATTGCACTGCTATGTGAGTTCTAACAATGCAATCCTAGTCGTTGCTAAGGTGTTGCTAGGGCTTTGTTTCCTGTTGGCCCAGCTGTTGCTATGGTAACGCTAGGATGTTAAAAGGGCTTTATTGACTGTTGTCCTTTCATAAGTTGCCACCACAATACTAAGGTGTTGTGGGTGGTTGCCATGACACTGCTATGTGGTTTTATCAATGCATTCCTAGTTGTTGCTAAAGTGTTGCTAGGGCTTTGTTTAATACTAAGGTGTTGTGGTTGGTTGCCACAACACTGCTATGTGGTTTTAGTAATGCATTCTTAGTTGTTGCTAAGGTGTTGCTAGGGCTTTGTTTAATACTAAGGTGTTGTAGGTGGTTGCCATGGCACTGCTATGCAAGTTCTAACAATGCAATCTTAGTCGTTGCTAAAGTGTTGCTAGGGCTTTGTTTACTGTTGGCCCAGCCGTTGCTATGGTAACGCTAGGATGTCAAAAGGGCTTTATTGACTGTTGTCCTTTGCATAAATTGTTGTGGGTGGTTGCCATAGCACTTCTATGTAGTTTTACCAAGGCATTCCTAGTTGTTTGTAGGGTGTTGCTAGGGCTTTGCTTTCCCTTGCACAAGTTGCCAACATAATGCTAATGTGTTATGGGTGGTTGCCATGGCACTACAATGTAATTCTACCAATGCATTCTTACCCATTGCTAGGGCTTTGTTTACTATCGGCCTTTGCATTAAGTTGCCACCACAATACCAAGAAATGTGGGTGGTTGCATGTCACTGCTATGTAGTTATATCAATGCATCCTAGTTGTTGCTAAGGTGTTTCTAGGGCTTTGTTTAATACCAAGGTGTTGTGGGTGGTTGCCATGGCACTGCTATGCAAGTTCTAACAATGCAATCTCAGTTGTTGCTAAAGTGTTGCTAGGGCTTTGTTTACTGTTGGCACAGCTGTTGCTATGGTGACGCTAGGATGTTGAAAGGGCTTTATTGACTCTTTTCCTTTGCATAAGTTGCCACCACAATGCTACAATGTTGTGGGTGGTTGCCATGGCACTGCTATGTGGTTTTATCAATGCATTCCTAGTTGTTGCTAAGGTGTTGCTAGGGCTTTGTTTAATACTAAGGTGTTGTAGGTGGTTGCCATGGCACTGCTATGCAAGATCTAACAATGCAATCTTAGTCGTTGCTAAGGTGTTGCTAGGGCTTTGTTTACTGTTGGCTCAGCTGTTGCTATGGTAACGCTAGGATGTCAAAAGGGCTTTATTGACTGTTGTCCTTTGCATAAATTGCTGTGGGTGGTTGCCATAGCACTTCTATGTGGTTTTACCAAGGCATTCCTAGTTGTTTGTAGGGTGTTGCTAAGTGGCCCAGTTGACAAAAGTATATCTTCTAATATGCGTTAAATCTAGTTTGTAACATCTGTCCCTAGTCTCTCTTTTATCTTAAGTACAGGATGTTTCTGTTTATTTAAACACTCATCTCCTTAAGCGGCCAGCACAAACCGTGCAAGACAAATGATGTACCAAAGTTTAATCCTTAGCATTAAGGGTAAATCAATAGTAATATTGCCTAGCAAATGACAAGTAGTAAAGTGTACCTTTAGCAGCTTGTGCTTTCCACGTTTCTCGGTTTTTGTGCACCTCCTCATTCCATGTGCTCCTGAATGACTTGAAGTCGAAAGTGTTTACAGAACAGTTGGGGGAAGTGCCGCCCTCTGAACCCGTGCATCTAATACCAGACCGTTTGCTGTCTGATGGGATGTTATTCAGACTACAGAGAGAGAGAAAGAGAGAGTTTATTTAGCTTTCAGATCATGTTTGACTGCAGTTAATGTGGTTGTATATCACTCTTAAGAGTAATGGATTTTATTTTCAAGTCGATGGAGGATCTGTAAGAGACACACGATAGGAACAAGGGCTATAAAAACATTATCCAGTCAAATCTTTTAAGGGTTAAAAAGTAGAAATTCATACATTCATACAAATGTGCTGTCTAAATTGTCCCTTTTTACATACAAAACTTTACATGAAGGTGAACGAACGCTGCATCATTGACCTCCGTTTTAAGTGAATTACTGTACAACTGTATCTGTGTTCAAATTTGCGAATCAACCTTCATGGTGGCATTACCATAGAAAAAGCACACCAGTATTCACTTTAATATTACAGACATACAACGACAAAACTCTTTCTGTTCAAACCACAGAACGTGATAAAACATAATGAAGATCATATCTCAAGCCAAAGAGCTCCCAAAAGTCCCTCTAAAATTCTTTGTTCATAATCTTTTTGGCACTTCGACCAGTAATAATTTAATAGGCCAGCGCTGTTGCCACCCATTCGGTCGTCCTGACCTGGAGCGTCTGAATCCAGCGAGACCGGTGTGTGAGGATTCTTCAACCAGCGGGGCTACGATTTTCTCTATCATGTCTGTAAGAACGGTGAACGTCGGCTCCACGATAAAATCAATGAAGCCTGTGTGGATGACATGAACAAAGTGTCACGACACTGATTTCTTGCTTCCTACCAAACACATGAATGATGGCTTACCGATCTGAGACTGAGCAACCATGGTGGACTTGCGGTCACACAGGGGGGAGAAGGAAAGTCCGAGTTCTGCTTCTTTATCGCCCTGTAAGACACAGCAAATGACCCGTCACTCAAACAGACACAACAGCCAATCAGCTCCCCACAATTGTGCACCTTTTAAATATTTTAGGAGTAATTTATCATCAAGCGTGCCGCACAAGCCCTAAAAAGTGAAGCCAAAACGTCTCGATCGCCCCCCAGTGACTGGTCCCAGTATAGTTCATAAACCCCGCCTCCCCCATGTTATTCAATGGGACTTGAGACCAACTAAACTATTTAATTACACTTCAATTATCTTTTTTCTGAAGCTGATTTCTGTCATTAACTGTAATTTTTATCACGCTGATGTAAATTCAAATGTTTGTTTTTTAAAATAAGTTTTTAGTTAGTTATTTAACGCTATAAAAACAGTGATGTCACGTCATGATTGACAGCTGTGATATGCGCATTTTGCAAAAGAAGGCGGGGCCTTGATTTCGCGGCTTTACTTCCTGTTCACTACTGCGCAGGACTGGTCCCGAAATTGCTACTGCGCAGACTCAAGACCCAAGATGTCAGCGCCGTGTCAGGACACTGCCGGCTTCACTTTTCACAAATGAAAGAGAGAGAACGGGGGTCGTCCATCTTTTTTACAGTCTATGTTTATTATGTTTGGTGTGTTAATTGGTTTGCCAGGCTGACATCAAAAAGATTTGATTGCTCGCCCATTTATATTATCTGAAATTCGTCCATGCATATCGTGATCACTCATTATTTCTCTGAATTAAACACTTTATTTGCAAATATCACAGTTAATCCTAAGAAACAACAATCGCTGCAATTATCTTTTCATGATTGTCTTTCGGACGAGTAATGACGCTATGACCTCTAAAGAAACAAATGACTTCAATCTTGTAACTGATCGCCCCCATGCATGCAATCATGACCTGATATTACAAATGTAATATCTGAAGACACTTTACCTGGTAATGAACTGATGGGATATTATTTTAATACATCTATAAATCACATTTTCAATTTCACTCTTTTTGAAATTCCAAGATGGGAACAATGTGATACCATACTTGACTATTATGAGCTATTAATTGGTTTGACATCATATAGGCGTCTTTTAAAAGCTCACTGTGTTAGTATAAGATATAAAACCATTTTCATTAAGAAAGGAAATTGATATGTACTAGATGATTTTTTCAATCATACTAGAAGGAAATCTTGGTCAAGAGATATTTCGAATGACTATATAGTATATGACTTAAAGATGCGAATGCTGTTAGCACCGCATCAGTCAGCCAAGATTCAAATGTTGAGATCATGGAAATGGGTGTTTAGAGGAGATTAATGGGATTTTTATAGTGGACGTTACGGGCTTGGAATGCTAAATAAGATTAAGACTCAATTTGAGATTAGATCAGAGTGGCAATGACCATATAATGGGAATACAGTAGAAGAATTGAGAGAGAAAGAGAGAGAGAGAGAGAGAGAGAGAGAGAGAGAGAGAGAGAGAGAGAGAGAGAGAGAACTGTTAAAAAGAAAAATGTCAACAGGCCACATTAAGACTGTTTGATGCATACTTCACACACAAAAATTCTTCTCAACCATCAACCCTCCTCTGATGTCAACACAATTTCTGAAAGCAAATGTATGACTGTGTTTAAAGGCGGGGTGCACCATTTTTGAAAAACGCTTTAGAAGAGGGAGTTGGGCAGAGTACCAAAACACACTTGTAGCCAATCAGCAGTAAGGTGCGTGTCTACTAACTGACATCGTTGCCTGGGTTGTGTATGTGTGGGGCAGGTCTATCAAAAGAAGGTCCAGGTTCTACTGGGGTAGGTGCGTGTTTGTTTAGGTGATTTTAAATGTCAACATTGGCTTTCAGAGACTGTGCACCCTGCCTTTAACAGTCCACTAAGAAACAAAATTTAAGGGCTTTTGCTATAACGCAAGGTGTGCACCAATAAAATCCGAATCAGAGATTTCTCAAGGTATGTATGTGCAATTGTTAGTAAACAAGTACACTTTCCTGTACACTACTGTACACATAAAATTTAGGATCATTTTTTACCAAAATGTTTATTGAAATTGTAAAAAATTTTAATTTGAAACTGTATGCTTAAATGTTTGAAATTATTTGTTTGTACAAAAATATAATTGTACCCAAGTATATATTCTAAAATATACTGTACTTGAAGTAAACTTTGGCTATTAGAGATGGCATGTATCACACACTTGATCCCCCCCCCCTCTCTCTCTCTCTCAATAATTAAAATAATAAGGTAGGGCGATAAGATTACATTTATTTCAATAAATTATTTATTCATGTAAATAAATGTAATCTTATCGCCCTACCTTATGTCAGTCTGTGTTTGATTTAAAGTGGGCAGATCTATGTGGCGTAAGTCAGTGGTTCTCAAACTGGGGTCCGAGGCCCCCAGGGGGGCCGCGAGATGGTGCCAGGGGGGCCCCAGTTTTATGACTTTTTATAAAATACATTAATTTATCATGAATTCTGTGAAATTAAACCTAAAAAAAATAAGGCAGCACTACTTTGTATAATTTAATGTTTTGTTTAATTAAAATGTGAAGTTTTAGAACTGTTTTATGTCATAAATTTTCTTTGGGGGGGCCGCGAAGGAATGCACCATACACAAAGGGGGCCGCACGCTGAAAAAGTTTACTGGCGTAAGTAATTAAAATAGCTGTAATTTTTAGCCATTCGGTCAAATATTGCGTTGCAAAGAGCAATACAGGTTGTGCAACTATCACTTAGTTATTATCATTTTGAATGTTTAAAGGTAGAACTGTGATCAAACTGACTGGACCTATCTGTGCATTAGTGTCTTTTATACTACGGGTCCGTTGATTGCTTGAATCTGATTGGCTGATGAATGTTCTGAGGTGTGCAATTATTTCCTGGGAAACGCACGGCGAATGTAGTTCCAAACAGCTCTCTTGACCGCATTACATATCACTTTGCATAGTTAACTGAAATAACGGACTAACAAAAACAACATGACAAGACGAATTTCCGAGGCAAAAACAGCGCTGTTAGAGATACACAGATACACTCTCTCTCTTTCTCTCTCTCTCTCTCTCTGTCGCTCTCTTTCTGCTTAATATAATATATATATATATATATATATATATATATATATATATATATATATATATATATATATATATATATATATATATATATATATATATACTGTATATTACTTTTTTATAACTTTATTATTAGTTTTGTTATCTGACAAGAACAAACCTTGGAATGTCGTGACTGGCCAATCACTCAGAATACATTATCCTATTTATTACACAGCTATTTACCTCATAAGTAGAGTAAGTCACATTAAATATTGATTTAAAATAATTTATTTGCTTATTTTTAATGAATGCAGACCTTTCCGCGAGGAAAACCTGTTTACTTTTAGTTTTATGTCACAAACACACTATTTGGTTTAATCATTTGTAAATCTAATGTCATATATGTTAATATATGTACATTTTTGTATAATAATAACTGTACCTGTCAACATCTGAGTTACCGTGTGTTATTTGTTTAAGGGGTTGTTATCTAAGAATAACAAACCTGAGAAAGTCACGACTGGCCAATCAGAATCAACCATTTCAACAAGCTGTCTAATAAACAATTTTATTGCAGACCTTCCAGACAATTAAAATCAAGATTTCCAACCGACCGTGGAATAACTGTGAATGATTCTTGTACTTGCTTCCGATTATTATAGGGATCAAAACAAATGATAAAAAGAATAAAATATTTTCTGTAGTATAAATAAAAGCCTACTAAGTGGGCCAGATTTGAGAAACTCTAAGGGACTGACAGTACACTGACCTGTCTGAAGAACTCCTCCAGCAGCGACGTGGTCCAGCGGTGATGCATGTTCCAGTTTTTGGCCGGGTGGCTTATGTCAGCCGTGTGCAGTAACAGAGATAAGGCCTTAGGTTTATCGATCCTGTAGAGGACAGAGATGTTCAGCCCCTCAGAGCTGTTACAAACACTCTGTCCAACCTCTCATTATGTGGATATGAAGTTCTGTAGATGCAGAAATGTACTTGCATGAACATTGTTTGTTTAGCTAAAGCCCCTCCTTCTCGGTACCCTGATGTGCACAACTTACGCTTCTGGCTGCTGGAGGAAGTTTTTCATGGCTTTGATCTGTTGGAAGTGGCAGGACATGTCCGTGGCCAGGACCATTTCAACCACCAGGGTACGAAAATCCCTGGGAAACAAAGTTTTACATTTGCATTTAATAGGAATCGTCATCTCATTAAAACTTGTATTTATATAAAGGCACTGTAATTTATAAAATTTTTTATTAAACCTTTTAAAAGGTTGTAGGCTCGTTATCAGGCAAGACACATCCTAATAAAATGTATAGCTTGAATATACTGTAAATCCCTTTGGAGAAAAGTGTCTGCCAAATACATAAATCCATTTGTGAAAGATGGTAGTGCTGATTTAGTGTACATTCCCATCAGACAATATTGAGTTTGCCTGCATGTTTCTAACCTCCAGTCGTCTTTGGACAAGTTGTAGAGGATGTTCATTTCATCATCGTCCTGCAGGAGGCGATATGCAGCGCTCACGTGGTGATTCTCCTGAACGGCACGGTCGTTGTACAGTATGGCGGAGTCTGACCTGTGAAGCGTGCCGCATGTTAGAGACGAATAATGTCTGCATAACAATAAATCACAGTTTCGTTTTAATGGTCGCACCTGGTCTGAATGTGGAAGTTGTTGGTGGTGCCGGTGTGTTCGTAATCGTGCACGGCTGCGGCAAACAGCATGGCGAAGATTTCTAATTCGGTCAACCAGTGCTGAAACAAAAGATTAAAACAGACATTCTGATTAAGTGTTCTTGTAACTCAGTGGGTAGAGAGCATTGTGTTAGTAGGGCAAAGGTTATGGTTTCGACTCCCATTGAAAAGTGACGCGTTAGAGTTGGGACGATTATTCGTGTGATTATGCTTGCTATGGTTCTCAATGAATTACGGTGAAATGCCGCTACATCCAAAAGCCAGAGGGCGCTCTCGTGCAGGAACTCAATATGCACCACAGAAGCAGCACACAAGATTTATCATCCCAAACCTATGACTGTTCCTCTATTCCAAGAACGGAAAGAACGGACTTGTATTCTCGTGGAGATCGGTCTTGCTAGGTGACCTCGGAAGAACGAACTAAGAATGTCGCGAGAACACAGAACACACTTGTGAGAATTGAGATGTGTGCAATCTTCCTGTTGGTTGCCGCAATGACTTCTGGGGTGTAAAGCGATTTCAGTGCGCAAGTCTGCACTCGATGCATCCTCGATATCAAGAACACATCTGGGTATTTTCAGGCGTCCTCTGTACTTGCGTTCATGAGAATTGGAATTGAACTTCGACGGTTAATGACGAGAACACAAGGATGCAAGATCGCTGAAGAATGCATATTGAGAAACAGCCTATGTTGCGCATACATGGTCAGAAAAGTTTTGCATGTGTAAGCACCACGTAAAAAATAAACAATGCAAATTCATTACACATGCTTCAATAAATAATATTGCGGTACTGCTGAACTGAAGATAAGCGTGAAGGAAATGAAATTATATTCGTTCATCATTCTTCTGAATTAATGCTCGTGACGTTATTTTATATTAGCACTAAATCACTGTAGCGGCTCTGTGACAAAAAGAAATAATCAGTGGTGTAAATGCTGGGGGGCAAATAATTTGTCAAAAGTGCAGTGTGATGTCTACACATCAGCGAGAGGTTAATGAGCCCACGGCGGGAGTGACACGAGCGTGTTTGGAGACGTCGAGGGAGATTAACTTTCTATTGATTGGCATGAGACAGGCCGCTGCACATACTCGCATTCGGAGGACCCCGAACCTCCATAAATACCACGAGCGTGATCTCAGGCTTAATAAAACATGCTTCAGCATCCCGCTTCAGTAGTAATAATAATAATAAACAACCCAGCGGACTAGACGTGCAAGATGTTTATTTCTAAGCACATATAAACATACAGAGATCTCTGGGAGCAGAGCCATCGCTTAAATTCACGAGGCTTGGGACAAAATTGCTTTCTTCTTGACTTCCTTCCAAACTGTGCAAATTATAACTAATAATTTTGTTTAGACAGGGAGCAAAAACTATTTAATGTATCTTAGATATGTTTTATATACTCTTTAACACTATACAAATACTTTTTGCAGAAAAAAGTTTCTTGGCATTATTCCATATGAATGCATTGTGAACAAATCCATCCATCAATTGCACCGATCTGGACTTACCACCATGCCAGTCTTGAGGAGAAGATAATGAACTGTCTGGGTGACATCTGCAGCGTGGATAAGGTTGTGATAAGGGTTCTTAAATTTGGTGTATCCCACCTCCAAAGCCTCCACAAAAGACACCAGAGCAGAAATGGGTATCTGATGGAACAGAGAGTACAGATATATGATATGATATTAACATTGAACATTATATTATAATCTTTGTAGATCATTTGTAACTCTAGACCACAAAACCAGTTATAAGGGTCAATTTTATGAAATTGTATACATCATGTATATATGTAAAGTAAGCATCATCTGAAAGCAAAATGAATACCCTTTCCATCAATTTATGGTTTGTTAGGATATGACAATATTTGACCAAGATACAACTATTTAAATCTAATTGGAATCTAGCTGTGCGTTCACACCAGATGCGGAAGAGGCGGCAAAAATGCGCTATTTGCGCATAGTTGGACGCTTGAATGTCTCGAATGAAGCGAGTAAACGTAAAAATTTCAAGCGTAAATTCACGCCATGGGAGGGGCTTAAATAGCTCAAATTGAGTAAACTTACCAGATCGCTCGACCACCTCACTCACTTTCTTACAAACAAGATCCTTTTAATTCCTGTAAGTACGAAGATGTCTCGTGTAGCGATGATGATTGTCCTCTATTGTTGTTTTGTTTTTCTGCCTCCGCTCGCTTCCTCTAATCATGTCACTGCTAGAGCAAGCTCCTGATTGGTTAACGCGGCACGACAATCCACCAAAGTTCAGATTTTTCAACTCGCGCGGATCACGCGGCAATGCTCAATTCATGTGGAACGAGCCGCGCCATTCACACTTACCGCGCTGCAGGATGTCTATTCGCGTTTTTGCATTGACTTAACATGTATATCACTTGTGCTTGCACCATTAGGGTGCAAAATATTGAGAAGATCCAATGAAATCCTTACTCACAAAAATAAAGTTTTGATATATTTACACTAGGAAATGTACAAAATATCTTCATGGAACATAATCTTTTCTTATTTTTGGCATAAAAGAAAAATGTATAATTTTGACCCATATCATTTTTTCTTGACTATTGCTACAAATATACCCGTGCTACTTATGACTGGTTTTGTGGTCCAGGGTCACATTTGGGGTTTGGTTAGTATCCTTGCTACATATACATGATGGCTGGTTCAGTCTAAACTTGATACCTTAGATTTCAGTTTTTTTTATTTAAACATACAATTACATTACCTAAATCTGTTATTTTTCATCAGAGGAATAGTTAAAGCATTTAAGACTTAACATCCTAAGAAGAAAAAATAAAGAAATGTACCTTAAAGCGATTGATTAAGTCGTATCTGGTGAGAAGTTCATAAAAAATAAATTTCAGTGCATGATCTCCGCTGGCATCATTCAGTGTGAAGACATCAAATGACCATGTATCTACATGCTGGAACAACAGCAACAAACATCAGTTATTAACATTTTTGCAGATATCCAATCATTATCATCTGATATACAGTAAATATACCATAAACATCAGCTCAGTTCTCTTTACATATCTGATGTCTTCATTGCTTCTATGACACAACATGACTAAATGGAGAGATCCAGATCCCCCAAACTCAATTAAAGACAAGAGGAAATTGAGCGTTTGCAGTGGCTGGCCCTACCCTCTGGAATAAATTACCTCCTGTCATTAAAATAGCCAATTTATCAGAAATTAAAAACGGCTTACATTTTTATTCTTATTTCTTTGGCTTTTAATTGAACCATTTTATTGTACAAATATGATTTTTTATACGATTATAATGTGTTATTCCATGTTCTAATACTGTGTTATTTTAAGTACAGATGTGACCGGGACACAAATGAACGTGGGGTTAATTGTAACACAACTACTTCGCATAGTATTTATACAGGGCCAAGCTTTGGTCTTTTTCTCTTACTGTCAGAAGATATGATCTCCTGTGAATTTGTCAAAAGTTTTTATGTGTTTTGGTTAAGAACAAAGAGTGTTTTGGAGGCATGAAAGTACATTTCTTCATCTTATGTTTTTTTCGATTTCTGAGTTGGGTGTGTAAGTCGCCAAATCCAACCTTATACACTGAAAAAAATGATTCATTGATTTTAATAAATTTTTTAAGGTAAGTAGTTGCAATCAATTTATTTAAGCTATATTTAAACAAAAAAGATTAGTAAAGTAAAATAAAACATAAAACTTTTGTTTAAATGTAGCTTAAATAAATTGATTGCAACCACTTACCTTAAAAAATGTATTAAATTCAAATGAATAATTTTTTTCAGTGTATTATCTTGTTACCTAAAACATAACACCATTTTGATACACTAAAAAATATTAATTTAATTCACACAATTATTTTAAGGTAAGTGTTCGCAATTATTTTATTTAAGCTGCATTTAAAAGTTTTTGTTTAAATGTAGCTTAAATAAATTTAAAAAAAGGAGTAAATTGAATGAATCATTTTCTTTAGTGTACATGTCAGCAACTCCTATTAACTGATAGCTGGGATTGAAAACCTTTTTTTACAGCGGGGTTAGTTGTCACACAGAGTTACAATTAAGCCTTAAGTATACAATGATAATGAAACAAATACTATTCATCAAAATAATAACTGTTAATACAATATCAGGGAAAACAACTCACAATTATGATTTTTTTTGTCTTAATTGTGCAGCCCTTTAAAAAATCTATTTATATGCATTTATGCATAATACACTGATAAAATGATTAATTCAATTTACTCATTTTTTTTAAGATAAGTGATTGCAATCAATTTATTTAAGCTACATTTAATTAAACAAAAAATAAAAAACTTTTGTTTAAATGTAGCTTAAAAGAATAGTCTATCGATTTTATATTTTATGGCGGAATAGCACTTTTGGAAGTACTTCGACTCACCTGAAAAATCCGCTCCCCTTCTCCCTCTCATAATGAGAGGGAAAGTGTTACTGCGCCGAGTCGAAGTACTACCAAAAGTGCTATTCCGCCATACAATATAGTTACTCTTTTAAATCCGCTTAGAAAAGTGCTACGTTTTATTTTGTGCCACCATACTTGCTCGTATAACTACTCGTCTTAAATAGGAAAAACGTTGATGTGTTTGGTCACTTCTAACTTTATCTCTGTTTGGTACCATTGAATGAATGGGGCTAAATGCTATCAAAGTGTCGCCGCATGCAACAGCGCTTACGTGCACGCACTAAGATGATAGAGGGGATGTATCAACTCTTCTTAGTTAAGGTAATAACATAGTTTAATATGGAAAATGGATAGACTATTCCTTTAAATAAATTTATTGCAACCACTTACCTTAAAAAATTGAGTAAATTGAACGAATCATTTTATTTTTAGTGTACAAGGATGATTAGATGAAGGATCATGGATGGATGAATATGTGGATATCTATTATAGGCAGATATATAAACAATATCCACCTTTAGTATATACACAGAATTTTATTGCATTATTTCTGTAAAAAAAAATACGGGGTAAGTTGTAACATTTGCACTCCTGTCACTTTTGGTGTAATTGTATGATAACGGTAGGTCCCAATAATCTCAACTGTGTGTCTTATAAATATCTAAAACATTATTCGGAGACCAAACTGAGACTAACTAACTACATTTTTTGTAAAAGAAAACCGAGATATTCCAGCATAGAGAATTACAGTAGTCAGTGGCGGCTCGTAAATGCCCTTCCGAGGATGCGTTAATTCAAAATAAGTGTTCGGATAGTCACGTGTGTGGTTCCCTTCTCCAAAACATGTGTCCTGCGTGTGGAGAGATCCCGTGTGCATCACGTGTCAAAACCATTTATGATAAAAGAAACGTTCACATTCCCTAAATACACGCAAGACACTCCCTTAATAGTAAACTCTGATTATGCATGAGATTCAAGCCACTTATTTTGGCATGACACGTGATGCACACACACGATCTCTCAAAGCGCAGAACACATATTTTGAAATGACGAACCACACACATGACAAGCTACATACATGTTGTGACGAACTTCGCATCGTGTGCTTCAAAATAAGAAGTCACCAGCCGTCACTGACAGTAGTCCAGGCATGATAAAGTGATAGCATGTATGACCCTTTCCAGATCTTTAAAGGAAAAGACTGCATTCTCCATTTCTCTATTTTCATTGTTATCTCACTCATTCTCTTAGTTTTTATTTTCTTGTTGTTTAAAAACAAAGATCTCCGTGGGTTTGATTAGTTGGTTGCAATGAACATTTGGAAAATGCTACATTAAATATTCAGATCCTCAGATTGGAAGGTTTGTCCTGTGCTCAATCACAGTCAGTGCTGAGAGCTTTATATAGCTCCGGGCTCTGAGAAAAATATTCAGATCATTGACTGTTCTGAGATCAGTAAGAGAAGGCCAAAATCCTGTTGCAAGGCCAGACAGACAGTAACTGGGCATATGGCGGAAACCTGGGGCCTTGTTTCTAAAACACACACACAATCTGATCGGATTTTATCTAAATTGAATTGATTTATTCCTAAATGTGAGGCACATGTGAAAATTGTCCGGCATGTCACACGAAGAGCTCAGATGCAAAACCCTCTAAGTGAATCTGACATGTTTTCTTGTAAATGAGCATTTTTATCAGACTCTTTACAGATTCTGCCAACAATCTTGTATTTCTGAATGGCCTGAGACCAGGATGATGAGAATTTAAAGCAAAAGTATTTGATGAACATTTGGTATGGTAATAGTGATAGGTCAATATTATTTTCTCATTTTTGCAAAGGTTGCGATTAGCTTTTCCATCTGAGATCTTCACATATAACACATGCTCAAGCACCAGTGCACACGTTTAAGTTATCTGATGAGATTTTTACATTGCAATCTTTAGAAATTCAACGTTTAATATGTATCTTTACCATCTGCACTATTAAAATGTCTTAAATATTTGTGAATTAAAAAGTAAGCAAGCTAACAAACAGAACATATTCTCAGAAAATCTTCATTATTAAAACTGGAAGATTCAATTAAGATTATTTTTGATTAAGCAAATAACTGGTGTTTGAATTGGACAAAAATCGTATTAGCATTCTTGTCGCTTGATATATTCATGTATTCTTAACGCATTATATATTTATATGTTACATTGGAAGTTTATTTATGTTTTATGCATTTGGCAGACACTTTTATTCAAAGCTTTATTCAATTGTAGATAAAGCAATGAAAGGAAAATTGCTTTTCTTTAGGACATATAGGAGTCACTAAGGCCTGCAGGAGATCTCTACTCTGTTTGGTCTCTCCTCAGAAGTTTAAACCTCTGCCCTTTATGATAGCAGCCTAGATGTTTAAACCACTATGACAGAAAATAAAAAATAAAAAAACTCAGAAGAGATTGCCTGCAACATGGCTGGAATTTTAATGAGTTTGGATGGTTTTTAAACACTTATGCTTTTCTTTGAGATCTAAAAAATGCATACAGTAAAGATGAAATTGTATATAAAATTTTACATCATGGTGACCAAAATCACCACGATTATCAATATTATCATAGTCAGGGTTTCCCGCAGCACTTTGCAGTTCGGGCGGCCCGCCTAAGCTGGAAAACCCTACCGCCTTAACTAGGTTGTCAAAAAAAATAATAATAATTAGCTGCACAAAAGGCCGTCAAGTGCATCTCGGAGAATGGCGCGAACGCTCTTCACACCGCAAGCGGGCAAGCACGCCACATGGCCAAATGAGAGAAAGATGTGGTCCATCACTGTCTGGAGGATAACTAGTAGCCAGTTGATAAAACATCTTGGAGAATAGTGCGGACCGCGCTTCACACCGCGAGTGTGCACGCGCGCCACGCGGCCGAAATGGTCCGTCTCATTGACTGTCTGGAGGATAGCCAGTTGATAAAACGCGTGTCCATGAGAAATGTAAGTGGACTTGTGTTTTGGGTTAATTTAAGCCTGTTATTGTATTAGTCAATAGTTCTTGCAAATTTAAAGTAAGTTAGCTGGTGATTTTTGTTGTTTGAGCAACCTGCTAGCTAGGTTTCACGTGCCTGTTAATTCGATATAATTGTTGAGCGCTCTTGCTCACGTTATTTATGTGCATTATTTACATGCTACAGTAGTTACACTCCTTTAAGATTATGTAATTAATAGTGGGAAATCATCAGTTTTTACAATCTTATCTCTCTATCATCGTTCGCCAGACGTTCTACAACATCTCCTTCAGGTTTTGTTTATTAAGCCTTTAGTTTCACTTCATCACGCAGCTATTTTCGTTAGAGGTATCTGTTAAAACATTTAATTCATTAATAATCTAGTATGTGTTCATTTTCTGTCATAGTTTCTTCAAAATTAAGTTTTATTTGAGTGTTTTAAAGAAAAACATTTTCATCATGATGCGTACTCCCCCGTTCCTTTGATTGCCACGCCCCCGGCTGCGCCCACCCGCCCAACCCTTCCACCTTAACTAACACATTTTCTGCGGGTTTTGTTAAAAAGTGCATGCCATTATCATAAATCATGGCACATTGGGGTTAATGTGAGGTAAATGTTTATCTAGTTCTGTGAGTTGCCCGCCAAAGCACATTCTATCAATAGCCTCAATTTTAATATTTATTTATTACATATTTTTATATTAGCCAAGCTAATAAATGTATGTTAACATTTTAAACAATTATAAAACATATCAGTAATAAAATAAAATCAAGTAAAACAAAAAAGTTTTGAGTAGACTACATCAAAAAAGTAGCCCTCCAGATTGTTTGTTTTTACATGTATGCAAACGTACCCGCACAGTTGAACGTACGTGTACACAGATGTTCGACGCATGTGCATTTCAACAAAATGCAGTGCATCTCCTGGGCTACACAGTACATTCTCCTGTACACGCATGTGCAACCTACGTGTACAAAGTGCACACGGTTACAAAAATCTAGCGGTGCGCATACGGTACACGCGTACTATTCTGATGACAAAATTTGTATCACGGACACTGTACGCGGACCCTTGCATATACGTAAAAATTAGTCTATACTTTTAGCTTTAGGGGACCACCCCAGTGACATAAAATATTTACAGTTTTGTACTTTTTCTGACAGTGTATATGTATATATTTATTTTGCTGTATATTTATATTTTTTCATTATCCAAAGCAACTTACGGTGCATTCATAGAATACATTTGTGACTCTTTAAATGGTCCATAAAATAGCTTTTTGACATAAAGTTCAGTCAAAAAAGACTTACAGCTTCCTGTCTCATAAATCATGTGCATTATAGACGTATACTGCCTACAAATTTAGGCACAGAAACATCGTACAGTCACCTTTTGTATAGTCTGCAGTTTTAAATCAGAGGGATGTCTGATTTATGAGAAAACGGAGCGGTGAGAAAAGTGAAAGATATAAAACTCGAAGTCGTGCCGGCACAAATTGCTAAAATCAAAAATGAATGAGAGGCTGATGGGAGATGGTGAGCAACACAGCTGATATCAGCTATGAATGGCCACTCTCTGTCAAATCACAGCGGATTGCTGGAGGGATAATTTGAACTATAATTTCATGCAAAAACTGAGACTTACTACCTAACCACAAGCTAAACTCTCCCTACGTTCAGTCAATCACATGTTCGCCTATCTGTTTGCATGTACGTGTCTGCCAGGTAACCCAGCTGGCTGAGGGAAAGATCAATTTTGCACATTGGTTGATTAAACAAAGCCATTTGTTCGCCTCAGATCCGGTTTGATTTGCCATGAACCTTGTGTTGTTCTTCAAACAAGCTACTACACTGTTAGATAAAAGGTGCTAAAGTTGGGATGGTAACCTTTAAAAATGTCCTAATACCATGTAGGTACAGATTAATAATTTCTGAAAGGGTACCGCCCCACTGACAGCTTTTGTAACTTTTTTTGAGAGTGTATGCATACACGTCACTATACATCATGCTGTCACCAGGTTATGTGTCTTTATGCATGTGTGTGTGTTTTAGGTCATAAACCTCATGTCTGATTGGCCCGTGCCAACAAGTATTTTTACCTTCAAGGCTGTGATCACGCTGGGCGGATAGCTCAAACCCACCATGTTGGAGGTCCGTCTGTACATCCTGTCGGAACCAGATAACAACAATCGTTAGTGTGACATGCAAGAGAAAAACAGGTGAGGAATCCCTTGCTATTGGTCCAGATTAACGTTTAAAGGCCATGCAGCAGTGAGATGGCACATGATAGGAATGCAGCGGGGGACATCAGGTCAATCCTGATCAATTTATCATTGCAGTGTGCAATCCATCAGTGTCCATGGTTGAGATGTACAGTATCAGCCCCACATCAATACGTTGAAGGTTATTATCTACTGTCAGTGGGATACTGAGAGTTTAAAGGGGTCATGCTTTATTGTTTTATATTTTTTTTCTTGAGATTGATTTATAAAGTTAGTCAGATTTTTTGCAGCAAAAACTTTTAGCATTTTTCACCCCCTTCGTGCAGACCTTAACAATGTCTAAGGGGAACTTTTGTCTACTGTGTCTTTAAGAAATGCCCTCATTTGCATGCAAAATGACCAACGTGTTTGCTGCGGGGTTGATGTTTTATCCTTATCCTTCAGAAACATCCTGCATTGCATGAATCACACTGTAACAGATTTACGAAAATGATTTTAAAATTATCCTTAACTCTTTCCCCGCCAGCATTTTTTTTCTTCAAAAAGTTGCCACACAGCGCCAAGCATTTTTTTAAAATGATTTTTACAAAAGTTTAAAATATATAAAAAAAAATCTTCTTTAAATATATAAACAAACAATATTTTAAATTAAAGAACAGACCTTCTGCTTAAAAAAACACAAAAAAACCCCGTTTCGACCTATCTTCATTTGTTCTATTTTTATTACCTCTTAAATATGGGTGGGTTTCTTCAAAAATACCAAAATTTGAGATAATTGCATTTTTGTAAAGGACTTTTGTTGGAGTTCAGATTCAGAATGAATATCCAAACAAACAGAGTATTTACCGCTTATGGATCCGTGTATGATGTGGTGTTTGTAAGGTGGGTAAGTGCGTGCCACCTAGTTCAAAATATGGTTTGGCGTAAAAACTCGTCGTTGGCAGGGAAATAGTTAATTTCAATGACCTTGGAGAAACCCCCCAAACCCACCTTTCCACAAATATCCCAGCCTGCACCGCGTGCACGATGCTTCGAAATCTAGGCTTCTCCTCTGACCGTCTCAGCATCAGCCCCATCTGACGCGTGAAAGTCGACGCCAGCCAGTCGCGTACCTCTGAGGGAACGGAGTCAGACTGAATGTCACTCAGCTCATCTTCTGTGTCCACCAACCGCCTGGAGAAACACACACACACACAATTGCCATCTGAGGAACGTAAATGGGTAACTTGTGTCACTCCTGATCACGTCAGATGAAAAGCCTCTAAGCAACAAATCACAAGAGGAAACATGAAAGATGAAGTGCATACAAACAATGTAATCACCTAAATATGATTTTACAGAGGTCTGTTATAATCTAAACTATATTCAATTTGATGGACGCCACATTGTCTCTCTTAGATGCTGTCTAAAGTTTTTATTTCGGTCCGTACATCTGGATTACAACACAGCACAAGCAGACAACATTCAATACCTCACTTTTTTTTTCAATAATTTACCCCTGCCTTCAAATGTGTTGGTTTATTTAGGATTTAAGATAGGTTTAATTTGTGTTAATTGTGTTAGTACAAGTGTGTGTATGCGTGTCTACATTACCTCGTCTCTTCTATGTAGACAGATTCTAAAACAGAAGCAGCATATTCTAGATTTTTCTTCAGGTCGACGACAGAAGCCTCGCCTCTTTCCAGCTGTTTTACCAAACATCTCAACCTGCGATCAGACAATAAAAAACATAAAATCTGATTATTACAGAGGAAATGTAGCAATTTTGATGCATTTATGAAATATTCTTTATATCATCTGAAGGTAAATTTGCTTATGGGGACAACTCCAGCGTTGTTGATGTGACATTTCCAGTCAAAACTTGTAATATAATTTCTCAGAAAAAATAATATATACAGTAATTAAACTGATAAATCTGTTTATATTTTAATAAACCTCTGATGATAGAGACATCAGAAAAAGATCAGTCTAGACTCATGTTTTCTAGTTTAGGAGAGGGAAAAATGCATTATGGATGTGAAGTTTTTGAAGGCAACATATTTTGTTGGAATTCTGTGAATTCAAATGCAGAAACCAGAAGGAATAATACCCAACAAATGGAGAAGGGATGGCTAATATTTATTTTATTAAAATTTTTGTATGTGCATTTATGAGGACATTTCTGAATTAAAAATGTGACATTTCTGAAATTTGCACTTACGTATCTATGAAATATAATACAAAAATGCTTTAATAGAGACTTTGCATGGTTATTTAAACCAAATATTTACATCCAAGATGTAAGTATTGTTAAAAACTTTGGGTAAAAACTTGGAGGTGACAATCAGCTGTGGTTTGTGGCTGCCTAAAGCTTTTAAGGGAAAATATTTATCTATCACATTTATTACTAAAGATAATAAAGTGCCCTTTTTTCATGGATCCTTTTTAATGCCGACAACTGAATTTAACTGTTCACTGTAGATTTTTAAGTGTTAAGCTGCTAAATAAACATCATGAGATTTGAACGTACATGCCATAACAATTATTTTCTACCGAGCCCCTAAAGTGACATCGGAGCAAAAAAAATCTAAAGTTTAGTTTCATGTGCTTACGTGAAACTTTCATGTGCTCACGTGAAACTTTCATGTGCTAACGCAACACCTTCATGTGCAGAATTTAGTTTAAGTTTAGTTTCACGTGAAACTATCGCGTGCTCCCGTGAAACTATCACGCACGTGAAATTTTCGCTTTCATGTGAGCGCGTGATAGTTTCACGTGCTCGCGCGATAGCTTTATGTGAGCACACGAAACTAAACTTGAAAAAAGAGATTCTGCACATGAGGGTTTCGCGTGAGCACGTGAAACTAAACTTTATTTAATTTTTGCTCCATGTCCCCTTAGGGGCTCCGTAATTTTCAATCACAGTTTCTGACGTAAAAATTTTTCATTATACACATATTTACATGGAAAACATGTTTTTCTTGTAAATAATATATGAAGTCCAGAAGGTTAATCAAGCTTCTGTCAGGCTAACACAGGGGATCTTATTAAAAACTTTTTCGTTATTTTACTTGGAAGTCAACAAAAATCGAGCAGGACCAAAACATTTTACAGCTGATCGCTGTCAAAAAAGTTCAGCGACGACGTCCCAAGGATGACAGCAGCGATGACATTGTTCTTAATATGACAAAGTAAGTGTTTTGATTAATCCAATTAATGTTATGATTTTTAATCAGTGTGTACCACTAGTCAACTAAATGAATATAACATGGCAAACATGAATGCACATTTATATATTAATTCAATAGATTTATTGCATTTTGCAAAAAATCTGTTTTTATAATAAAATCAATTATGGATTTGATTTTTTATAACCTAAAGATGCTATGTGAAAGTTTCTAACAAAAAAAGTGTTTTTCATCTTGTCACTTTCTTGGTATAGAAAACACGCTTATGGATTATTGCGTTTTGGAACCAAACTCTTCATATGTAGATAGTAAGCACCATCCTTTCTTCGTCCATGTGACTAATTCAAAAATGAGTCGTGACCAATATAGACACAATTTGTTAAAGGATAATTCCGGTATTTAACACTTTGAGTCTCATTTCTGGTTTGTTTTGGATGAACTACAGTGATGGACACAGAAATTTTGACAATGGGTCGTGTCTTGAGTTTTTGACTCGTTTAGAAGCGTCTCTTGAATGCTTCAGAATGGAAGTCAATGGCCATGCACAAACATGACATTAAAACAACACTTAACGTTCATTTTCAAAACTGTGCTACTCACCGAGTGGTTCGTGGTGTTCGTTGATGATTAAAAACAAGTTGTGTAGCGAAATACAGTTTCTGTTGTGTTTTATTTGGCATTTTGTAAAATTCCATTGACTTCTCTTGGAAGACTGTTTGCTCGCTGATATATCACTCCGCCGCCGGGAAACAGAAAAGGGACTGTTTACATGTGGTTGTAGTTTTTTCGCTCGGTTTCTCTCAGAAGATATTTTTCCCATATTTGTAGGGCTAGACTCGAATATTCGTTCCGTGGGTTGACATTCGATTTTCAGTTTTGAGATTCGAATATATATATATAAATATTTTACAGCGTTAATGCAGAGCTTTTGCCAAGCAGGAAGTGCGCTTCACGCTCCCGCTCTATAGATGGCGCAGACAGACCAACATCCATAGCCAACAGCCACCAAACGGCACCAGTGTGGAAGAGATCGCCTTGAACGTAAAGCGCGCTTCCTGCTTTGGCATTCACGCTAATGTGTTGTAAATAACGTTCAGTTTCTTGCAAAAACTGATTGATTTGCTTCACAAGACGTCAATATGTCACACGGAGTCATGGGGGATTACTGTTGTATTGGATATATATGCTTTAGCTCTTAAAGTGTGCGGATCTGTTGACTTGCATGACGGAGCACCGGGGTTTCTGCAAAATATCTTCCTTATTGTTGTGGTGATGAAAAAAACATATTGGATGTTGTAAGTGTTATAAATAAACTTGATTTTGAAAGTATGCTACCGTTTTATTACAGTTTGTTGGACTACGTTCACTTCATTCATGCTTCAGACTCAAATATAGAGCGGAAGTATATACGCGGTTGTGAGGTATCTGAAAAAATAGTTCCACTATAGCAAATAACACGGATTGAAATCATAAATTGCGCCAATATATTTGTTTTTAATCATCAACGAACACCACGAACCACTCGGTGAGTAGTACAGTTTTGAAAATGAACGTTAAGTGTTCTTTTAATGTCATGTTTGTGCATGGCCATTGACTTCCATTCTGAAGCAGTCAAGAGACGCTTCTAAATGAGTCGAAAAGTCAAGACTCGACCCATTGTAAAAATGTCTGTGTCCATCACTGTAGTTCATCCAAAACAAACCAGAAATGGGACTCAGGGTGTTGAATACCGGAATTATCCTTTAATTTCAAACTCACATATGTTCACATAAAAATAAACAAAATTAGTACACAATGAATAATTGAGTTGATACATGTGACAGCAGTAGTCTGGCGTTTAGTAGTTTATTTTAATCAATTTCTACCCAAAATTGCAACCTCTCGTGACTACTCTAGTAGTCGGCATCTGTGTAATTTGAAAGAAGTGCTCTCGTTCGACTGAAAAGCGTGACGTTGAAAACGGGGTCGAGGACACGCTGTTTGAACAATGTTATCAAAACCAGTGAGGCAGAACAGAAACACATTCCACATTGGTGTCCCCGAGGAATCCCTTCCTTCAGACAAACACGCACAATCGATGCCGCAAGTCAATGCCATCCCATTAGAGGATTAGTACTTCCTAGAATCTGTCCGGAGCAGAAATGATAAGAGCAAAAATTCTTTAGACATGCCACTCGACCACCGCTACACAATGCGTGACCTTTCTAATACAGAGAAAAAGCACAATTAGATGCACAATCCGATTAGACCGACAGACCACGCCTTTTTAAAGTCTGGATCATCTTAAGCATGTTTCACATGAAGGGTTGCGAGCGGGATCGTGAGTTAAATCGTAAGGAACATAAACATGCTTAAATCCTGATTGCAGAGGTGACGTCAAGGAACAGGAAACGATAAAGATGAAACGCATCCACATAGCTGCAGACATTAGTTGTTTTGGTGATGTGCATAAAAAACACTGGATGAAAATGCAAAAATTCTCAGAAAAAATGTATGCGCATAATTGAGTCCGATAAATCCGATAAGAAAACATGCGCATGAACTGCAAAGGAAACACTTTAAAGGGCACCTATGGTCCTTTGGTGTGTAATTGTGTATTAGTACATGTTAACAATATGCAAAAGGTACATACCCTAAAGTAAACAATGACGCGAGTTATCGTCTCCGACGTAAATCTCTTTTCTTGAACTACAACAAACACACGGATTGTATTCAACAGTTTACTTCCTGGGATTGGTGATGTAGACAAGACCGATATTCATAATCATAATTCCTCCTGCTTCTGACTCACAGCCTGTAAGTTAACCCCTGTTAGCATTGCATTGTGACCGAATCTTTTAAACATGGTAAGGAGCTGAAGTCAGAGGTATTTAGGCCAATCACAAAGTACAGTTTAGCTGGCCAATCAGGGACACAGAGCTTTTCAAATCCGTGCGTTTCAGGAAGAGAGTGAAATCTGGAGCTACAAAAATGTACGGTATGTGAAAAATAATGTGTTTTTTGAACCATAAACCACGCAAACACATTTTGTTATACCAAATACACAAAATAATGTTGTGTTTTATTTATGAAATAGGGGCTCTTTAACAGAATAAATCCCTAGATGCGCATCAAAAGTGTAACTTTGCGCATTGGACGGCATAACTGGACTATATACAGAACTCATTGCCCAGCATCTAAAATGCGTTTTTGAAAGTTCTGAAATTAATAGGTAAAGATTTTTATCTTAATGGTTTGTTAATTAAAAAAGCACACCTTTGCACCCAAAGAGTTCATATTAGTATCTGTGCCGTACATATTGGTATGAAATGTATACATGTCTGTACCTAATTAAGCAATATCGCTCGAGTAGGAGTGTGCCTCTGGCCTAATCACAGCCGTGATGATATAGAGCTATATCACACGACTCCGAGAGCGATATTGCTTTTATACAACAGTTCGACGGCACACGTTTGAAAAACGAAAACTAGAAAACAACAACGGAGTTATTTTAAAAGCCTCTTTGTTTGAGAACTACTTCTTCCGCCACAAATTTGAGGGCGGCCAGATTGACAGGTAACACTTTCGCTGCTTTGAATCTCATATTAACTCAATGGACGGATTCGCCGTTTTTAAATATTACAATTTCTTGGTCACAAAGTATAGTTTTAAGATTAGTTCAGTCGAGAATATATATGTATTATATTTAAATCTACAGTCGATTAGTAAAGATAGCGCCTGTTGGAACGTTTGCTTAGTTAGATTCGGTACATATGAGAACCAAAGCATGAGCGGATGTCAGTGTTCACTCGCCCCGCTGACAACCGCCCTCTCTGGGCTACATCTTTGACAGGGATTCCCTGGCTCTCATGTTGGCCTGATGATCAAAAATTAGATCATATCAGCAGTATTTGGTGTCATGATGAAACTATTACTTGTTTTCTTATTCATATTTAGTGTCTTTTGTGTTGTTATTGTTTTGCCGCGAGGTAAAAGTTAATAAAACTATACTTCTGTAATGTTACTGTTGGTTTACCATTTCATCTTAACGCGATACAAGCACTCGGTTATCATTAGACTTTGTTCTTGTCAGTACTATATAAAACTGTTTTTTATAAGTGTCAGAGAGATGTTTTTGCATGCTGCTTATAAATATACCAGTGGCGATATCTCATAACATGTTTTAATAGTCACGTCGCGATTAAATAAATTATCAATGTCCACATTTAAAAGCTGCTGTGCTTACCTACAGTTCCACCGTGTTTTCGCGTTCTGATAAGAGATATAGCTCCAGAAAAAAATGAGTGTTTAAGTTACATTCCTCTGTCCAAGTGTTAATCTTCCACACGATGTGACAGGACATTAATCCCATTAAGTTTAACGTAACATCCAAGAGCGCTGATCTTTGACGGAATAATAACTTCCGATTGGGGATTCACAGACTGATTTATGAGCTAGTGAACTAATGAGACACACGGAGAGTGTTTAAAAACAGGGCGTCTGTGTTTTTCCATTCAGAGATGAGCCTGTTTAGGACCTCCATTCACTAGGTGGCGGAATGATACGAAAGGTGAAGCGGTTACTGTGCCGTTATCAGTACAATATCGTATAGCTCTTAGCCAATCAGATTCGAGAACCAGAATAAAACTGTTGTATAAATGGTACATATTAGGACCTTTTAAAAAGGGTACAGCTCCATTGACAGCTGGATCATTTCATTTCTAACAGTGATGGGTAAGTTCGGCTGTAATTACATACATTTTTTATTTTTTTTACATAAAAACAGAAAACATCATAAATTATGAATTTGAATTGTGAAAATGCCCAAAAGATTAATCTATCAGTGCTTTAATCCATCTGTGGTTGATGTGTTTTCTAGAAACCACTGATGTCTCCAGAGAACTGAAGGTCAAAGGTACAAATTTGGAGAGGAATACTGTAAAATTACACATACTATTAATGCTGAGGTCCACATCTTGGTCTCATAAAGGTCATCTAGAAGCAGTTCCCTCAACGCAGGTACAGAGAAATGCTATTAAAGCGGAGATCCCCGGAGAGACACTAGGATATCTGGACTTCAATTCTGTTGTCTTTTAGTTTTGTGCAAGGTCACATTTAATCCTTCCTTTAATCTCCTTTCTTACCTTTTACTTTCTTTTCAACATATTACACACGCAAACATGCACACACAAGTGATTCAGCTCTTGCTAAATGCTTATCCAGCTACAAGTCCTCTTCTTTTAACCCTCCCCCAAACTGAGCGATCTCCATCAGAAGGACTGTCTGTTTTAAGGTCAGTCATTGAAAATCTGGGGCTTTATCACGCTTTCTGACCCCTGGTAATGCATAAAAGCTGTAGGATGTCTACGAGCACAAGACGTCCCGAGACTCTGGGTAGGACTTCCACGTCCCTATGCAGGCAGCATCCAAATTGAAATGGCAGCTGTGTATTATATTAATACATATTATTTAAAATCTGCAATTATATTTAACATCAACCACATTATTATATATCTAACCATGTTTGACATGTTTGTGCTGAGTGGACTATTTATTTGACCTTGACAAAGCTGGTGAGCTATACTTTGTGATTCTGTTCACCCGAGCTCTTGCACCGCTTAGGTTGCCATGGTGATGCGTCAGGCGACTGGCACATGTAGCCTGAAACATATGTGGCTTCCACGGGGGGCCCCAAATGCCTTCCTGCTGCATAGTGGGGGACTGGACCACAAGGACATGCTGAGAATCAGGTCCCAAACAATCAGGGCTTAAATTTCCCGGCGGATGTGGTTTTAGAAGGGAAGACGGGTCAGGACCCTGATTTCTCATTAGTTCTCCATTTCTGACTCACTACCGTAGGGCCACGGGGAAGCACACTAACGGAGCCAAAGGAACAAGAAAATTTTTGGATTGAAAACAGTGACGTTATATTCTCCAGCAACTTTTCTTAAAACTCCAAAGTTAAAATTAGACATAAACAACGAAAAGTTCATTTTGCCACTTATATTTATGTGTAAATTAGAAAGATCAATAAATTATGGGAAGAAGTGAGGAATGGGATTAGTAAATGTTAAAAAACAGATTTAAACATCCCTAAATTAGCACAATGGCGCATACAGAAACGGTAAGGTCATATTCATCTGTATATAGAAATTATCAAAAGATATATAATCATATAATCAAATATATTAATATTAATAACATTCAACATGTTAAGCCTTTTTTAGCACTACTAAGGTTTTTTTTGCAAAATTGCATCCTTTTCATGAAAATTTTACATAAACATTACATAAATATTTTCTATAATTTAAAGTTCACAATAACTAAATAAAAAAGAAACAATTTTTTAGGATCTTTCAGTAAAATATATCAAGAGATACATACATATATGTCACCCTGGACCACAAAAAATGTCCTAAGGGTCATTTTTTTTAATCAAGTTGAATAAATACGCTTTCCTTTGGTGTATGGTTTGTTTGTATAGGACAATATTTGGCCAAGATACAACTATTTGAAAATCTGAAGGTTAAAAAAAACAAAGTATTGAGAAAATCGCCTTCAAATTAAGTCCTTAAAGAGCTCATATGGTCCAATCCATGATTTGGTGTGTAGGTGTGTATTAGTACATGTTAACCATATGCAAAAGGTACAAACCCCAAAATAAACGATGACGCGAGTTATCTTCTCCAACGTAAATCTCTTTTCTTAAACTACAACAAACACACAGATTGTAGGCAACAGTTTACTTCCTGGGCCTGTTGATGTGGACACGACAGACATTTTTTATAATTTTTCCCGCTTGGACTGTAAATTAACTCCTGTTAGCATTGCATAGTGACCGAATCTTTCAAATATGGTAAGAAGCGTCACATTTCCGGCTGACGGTATTCAGGACAATCACAACGTACAGATTAGCTGGCCAATCAGGGACAAAGCGCTACGGTTTGTGGAAAAAAATGTTTTTTAACCATAAACCACCCAAATACATTGTATTATACCAAATGCACAAAATAAAGTTTTTTTTAGCAATGAAATAGGTGCCCTTTAACAACACATATTACAAATGATGAATACATTTTTTATACATTTACAGTAAGAAAATTACACACTATCTTCATGGAACATGATACCTAATATTCTAATGAATACCCTAAGGAATTATTTATGACGGGCCATAGAATTAATCAAAAATAATGCACACCCAAGGTGGTAATGTGGCACTACGCAAAGCGGAGTTACACCACAAGTGTGCATTATTTCCAAATAATTCAAAAGACCTGAGTCAATTATTCCGCTTATCCTACGGTTACGACAGGCATTGCTAAGAAGCTAAGATTGCTTTAAGAAATTTGACAGATCAGGTGTGCGTATATCAAAAAAATAATGCATACCTGTGGAACATTTCTCAACAAATCAGAATAAAGCATTCATCAGCCATTTGGTATAAATATCGTTTCTGAAGATTTACCTGCCACGCAACAGCACTTAAAAGCTTCACACACCTCTTTAATCTCATCTCTTTAATAGATAATCCACCAGACCAGAGATGATTCAAAACCTGTCAACAAGTGTGTTAAGCCATTCCAGAACCAAAGCATAGCATAGGATGAAGCGTATAAACCACTGCTGGACCGAT
This sequence comes from Misgurnus anguillicaudatus, assembly GCF_027580225.2. Taxonomy (NCBI): domain Eukaryota; kingdom Metazoa; phylum Chordata; class Actinopteri; order Cypriniformes; family Cobitidae; genus Misgurnus; species Misgurnus anguillicaudatus. The sequence continues at coordinate 27,650,939 of NC_073361.2, read as the reverse complement.
CTTCTCAAGCTCACAGGGTTTAAACCTGTCTGTGAAGCACAACACAGTAAAATCTCTATAAACCCTTTAATCAGGTTGGAGAGAACAGGGCTAAGTGCAGCGTAATCTCCTTTAACGACTCTCTAATTGGATTCTGGCAGAATTACTCGTGCACTGAATGGAAATGATGTTTATGGCTCCTTCATCCACTGCTAACAGACAGATGTGTAAACCAGTGACCAAAACACGCAGGGCACTGATGGTTTAGGATTAGGACATATTCCGGTCACATCCACCAATACAACCTCAGAATATCATGCTGAGCCATATACAGTGCCAAATGTCAAAGGCTGAATATTTAATTTAGTTGTCTACTAACTACAACACACATCAGTTATTTATTATAAAAGAATTATAGCATACTGCCGCAGGCTAAGGTACAAAGAGTGTTGAACTGATAAAGTCAGTAGGTTGGCGATCTTTTAACCAAAAGCAGTAGGGTAAGACTATCCTCCATCATTAAAACGAATCAGAAACAAATCAGTGAAGACAAAGGAGAAGAGACAAGAAAGATCAGAAAGAAATTTAAGAAATAATGAAGAGAAGGGATGCACAGAATATTCGGCCACCGACATTTTTTGGCCGAAAATGGTCCAAAAGCGCATTTTTAGTTTTTGTCCGAAGGACTTTTATCATCGAAACAATACGGCCGAAATGTTGTGATGACGCAAACAGAAACCGCGACCTGCACATGCTTGTCTGACGCAACATGTCTGCGGTGTTCCCTAGCTTCCGAGGTCGTGAATCAGTACGGATCACAGATCGGCTCTCATGCGATTCACGGACTAATACGCAAAATTAGTAGGGAAAGTTTACCAGTTGCATGTGTTTCAAAGGCTTGCAAATGTTAACATTCAAGTGATTTTAAACAATTTAACCGCAAAAAGATGCTAAAGTGAGCAGCTTTCTGTACGCACAGACGCACATGCGGTTGAATGTGTCCGGTCCAGCTCCAGTCAGACATGATCATTCCTATGCCCTTCAAAGATCAGAAGTTTTGATGTGTAAACTATAGCGAGAGTTGCGCTACTGTCTCTCAAACTGTAGTCCATTAACATACATTTGGCGAATAGAGCAGTGAAAAACAACGTAATGTTTTTATGTGGAACGACTGTTTGTGCTGTGTCGTTTGGAAATCGCCCTCCATCTGTGTGTGCACGCGCGTTTTAGTGCACTCAGTAGTGTATACACAGAGAGGCGCGTTTCAAAAAGCAAGCGAACATAAAATCTTTCTGTTATTGACAGGGCGCATACAAACAAAACAATCTCCACAGTATTCTTTTTCTAATAAAAACATTTGTTTATGTCTTAAGTGTATTATAGATTACAGTCAGTGACCAGTCTGTGCTTATTTGGTCTTAAAGAGACAGTAACCTCAATTAGCCTACTTAAGTCTGTGTCATTAATGTTAATCAAACAACCCAAGACAAAGAGAAAATCCCTTTTGTAGCTCTAAAAAATAATAATTATATTTAATTTATACAATACCGAGCCCCTTAGGTGACATTGGAGTAAAAACAATCTAAAGTTTAGTTTCTTGTGCTTACATGAAACTTTCATGTGCTCATGCGAAACCTTCATGTGCAGAATTTTTTTTTTAAGTTTAGTTTTGCGTGCTTACGTGAAACTAAACTTAAAAAAAAAACTAAACTAAACTCGATAGTTTCACATGCGCATGCGATAGTTTCAAGTGCGCACGTGAAACTAAACTTTATTTAATTTTTGCTCCATGTCCCCGTGGTAGTTCCACGTGCGCACGCAAAAGTTTCACGTGAGCATGCGAAACTAAACTTTAAAAAAAAAATTTAAAGACGGGTTATTACTGCACGTAAATATATGGATAATAGCAAACAAGCAAATACATTTATTGAGCACGGAATCGTTTTTTATTTGCTCAAACAATTTTTTTTGCGATTGTTAATTTCTGTTCAAAATATAATGTAATGTGCATGCAAAATATAGTTCTCTGTGCTCAAAACTTACAATTGCTCGCTCAGGATTGAGGCACAAATATTACGCCATACTTCATACAATAAAGACAGTATTATGATTCAATTCAATTTGTGTACCTAATGCTAATTTCAGACCTTACTTAGGGGCCAGTCACACCAAAAGCACTTTAAACGCTTGCAAACGCAAGGCGCGACGCACTGCCTTTTTTAAAAAAAGAGCAGTGCGACGCGGCTTTTCATATTGCTAAGCAACCACCAAGTCAGCTGTCTTGTCAATCAAATATTGAAGCGTGAGCGCTTTTTTGCTGTTAACTGTAATATTAGCAGAAACTTTAAAAAGAGGGCGCTTGCTCTGACCTTGTTTAAGGGTGAGAGGTGCACAAACACACAGGAGAGAGTGAGCGAGTGGAGTCCGGTTCTTCAAAGCAACTGTAAACTTCCCTCACCACAACATAAGGCCCGCCTCTCCCCTCATTCGATTGGACAATGGAAAGACTCGAATGACGTCGGGCGCTTCTCCGCTCTGTGCGTGGCAGGCAGCAAAAAACCGCAAGGCGCTCGGCGCGCATAAACGGCGCGCAAACGCGCCCTGCCCATAGAATATCATTCAAAAAAGGCACCTGCAACTGCCATAAACGCTTTTGGTGTGACTGGCCCCTTAATGTGCAACTTTGTTCTTTTTATAAGTGTTTGTAATTTCTTAATTTATTAGATTTTTCCCACCCCTTTTTTTGCTGTCCGAAAAATAATCCAATCCGGGCCTCAAAAACGAATGTGATTCGAACCGTGAGTTTTGTGAACCGTCACACGCCTAGTAAAGTTAGTACACAGTCATAACCATAAATGCAATGGTACTAATAATTGGCATAATTTCTTTCGGTGTTTCAGTTTTCGGCCTTGGTTTCCTCTTTTTTGGTTTCGGCCAAGAATGTAAATCTCAGTGGTTTTAAAAACAACAAACAAATCGTCCTCTCGCGGAGAGTTGTGGGCAATATTAATTTGAGCATGGATCTACGCTTGGAACCAGACCATCCGGGAATGATCGACAATGAGATGGGAAATATGACAGAATTTAGCTTATTTAATTCAGAGCGGTTTATACAATCTGTCAGAAATCATTTCAAATGTAATATATCCACACGCTGTCTGTTCCTCTGAAGCAGTAAAACAGATTCATTCATTCATGGGTAGATTTTCTGAATGCATAAAACTACAAAGGCCATAAAGATTCTTCAATGCTTTATCTGCAATCTGTTCATCTGTTTGAAAACAGTGGGGTGGAATGACAGCTTCACATATCAAATATTGTTTATAGACTACATTTTTACAGAGACACAATGAACAAAAAACTAAGAAAGATAAACCAAATACTGAGGTTCAGTCAGTGCACGCAAGAATTATGGTTATGTCAGAAAATTTGTCAGAAGAAAAACATTTGCATGAAAGATGAAAAAGGGAGAACGAAATAGCCAATATACAGTTTTTATAGCAAAAAAAATTTGAGTGACTCATGTTATTAAAATAAAGTAGCTTTTGCTTCAGTAAATTCAGAAAGCATCACCATTAAATGACCTGGCAGAATCAAATAAAATATCTTATTTTTAACATTAACATTATGGATCCTATCAAATCCTATCAAATTTATTTGAGGACTATGTGTGAATTTAAAACAGTGATGGAATCTGCAGGCAGCTGTGTTGGCAATGAAACAACACAGAGGGATTTTTTAGCTGGCATTAAAAAAGAGCCACAACTTGAAGTGACCATCTGTGCGACTTCAAGTCTCTTCAGGAAAAGCATTTATCTATGCTGCCGGGGTGGCACAATGCAATGCCGAGAGCTCTGGTGCACCCCGTTTACCGAGCAATTACTAAGCATCAATCTGGGACACGATATTTCACAAATGTTATAGTAGTGTGAAGGTCACAAAAAGCTTTGGGTTACAGGTGACATGCCGATTTTAATTTCATTCCGATACCCAACAGCTAGGCAGGGCAGAGGGAGCGATATAGATAGAGAGATATAGATAAACAAAGAGAGAGAGAGAGACACACATTCATTAAATATTCAACCTTCTATTTTGTTTGGTAACGCTTGAGGGGAGCCGTTGCAGCCGTTGCATTGATAATTGATAAGGATTTAACAGACATTGTACTGTCACTCAAGCCGAACAATCCCATTTATCCTGAACCCCCCCTCCCTGCTCTTCGCTCTCAAGTGACGACATGAAGGTCAACTGGTATACAAGTATGCAATCACTTATGTTTGTGAGTACACCCGCACGCTCGACAAGTCCTCTGAATGACATTATAGGATACATTTGAGGGTATCTGAGAATTTTGGTGCACAACCATGCATAAAACTGACGTCATCAATTCAACATTCCACATGCAACTAACTCGACAACTATTCAGCTCTACTACACAACCTTTGAAATATGACCTAGGCATTCGTGGCTTGACTGTACTTTGTGTTATATATAGCCAAGTGACGTGTGGAACAGAACGAACAGGATTCCATATGAATATCGATCCATAACCTTGACCACCCTAAAATCCAGTCTAACTCTGCTGATGGTGAGCACAGCAAATGCTTGCGTCTGAATATTAAACTTAACATTCAAGGTTTAAGGCGCTTGTGTATTTTATTAAAATTTGCTTTATTTGTCTTCTTTCAAATGCACTAGATAAATGGATAGATAGAAGGGTGGACATATAGATAGATGGACGGACATAAAGATGGACAGATAGACGGACGGACATATAAATAGATGGATGGACACATAGATGGACAGATGGACGGACATATAGATAGATGGATGGACAGCTAGATGATAGATAGATGGACGGACACATAGATGGACAGATAAACGGACGAACATATAGATAGATGGATGGACAGAAAGACGGATAGATGATAGATAGATGGACAGACAGATGGACAGATAAACGGACGGACATATAGATAGATAGATTGATGGACAGATAGATGATAGATAGATGGGAGAACATATAGATGACGGGCGGAGATATAGAAAGATGGATGGACAGAGAGATAAAAAGATAGATGGGCGGACAGATAGATGTTAGATAGATGACGGACAGATAGATAGATGGATAGATAGGTGGTCAGACGGACAGATAGATGAATAGATAAACAGACGGACATAGATGGATAGATAGATGGACGGAAGAACAAATAAATAGATGGATAGACAGACAGATAGATGGATAGATAGACAGACGGATAGATAGATAGCTGATAGATAAATGGACAGGTGAAGGGACGGACAGAGAGTCAGATAGAAAGACAAATAGATGGACGGATAGATAGATGGCTAGATAGACGACGGACAGAGAGATAGATGGATAGATAGATAGACGGACAGACAGACAGACAGACAGACAGATATATATCCGATGGACAAATGGATGGACGGACGGACGGACGGACGGACGGACAGACAGACAGACAGACAGACAGACAGACAGACAGACAGACAGACAGACAGACAGACAGATAGATAGATAGATAGATAGATAGATAGACAGAAGGACAAATGGACAGAAGGACAAATAGACAGATGGACAAATAGACAGATGGATAGAAAGACAGATAGATGGACGGATAGATAGATGGTTAGATAGACGACGGACATAGAGATAGATGGATAGATAGATGGACGGACAGACAGATAGATAGATAACCGATGGACAAATAGATAGATGGACAGAAGGACAAATAGACAGATGGATAGAAAGACAGATAGATGGACGGATAGATAGATGGTTAGATAGACGACGGACAGAGAGATAAATGGATAGATAGATGGATGTACAGACAGATAGATAAACGGATGGACAAATAGATAGATGGATAGACGGAAAGAGAGATGGATAGAAAGACAGATGGATGGACAGATAAATAAATGGACGGACAAATAGATGGATAGATAGATGGACGGAAGGACAAATAGATAAATGGATAGACGGACAGATGGACAGAGAGATGGATAGAAAGACATACGGATGGACAGATAGATGAAAGATAGATGGGCGTACAGATAGATGGTTAGATAGACGACGGACAGATAGATAGATGAACAGACGGACAGATAGATAAACGGACGGACGGACGTATAGATAGATGGATAAATTGATGGACGGAAGGACAAATAGATAGATGAATAGACAGAAGGACAAATAGATAGATGGATAGATGGATAGATAGATAGATAGATAGATAGATAGATAGATAGATAGATAGATAGATACAGATGGACGGACAGACAGAAAGATGAATAGGCTGGCGGACAGATAGATAGATAAACGGACAGACAGACAGACAGATAGATGGATAGACGGACAGATAGACATATAGATGCATAGCTAGACAGAGGGATGGATGGACGAATAGAAAAATTAATAGACGGACAGACAGATAGTTCCATGGATAGAAAGATGGACGGATGAATAGATAGGACGAACAGATAGATACTTTAGATATATGGATGGATGAATTTTCATCCAAAACAACTTACATTGCATTTATTTTATTAGTATGTGTGTTCACTGGGAATCAAACCCATGACCTTTGCACTGCTAATTCAATGCCTACTGAGCTTCAGGAGCACCAAACTCCTAATACTAAACTTGTATTTTTTATTGCTAGACTACCATTAGGCCCAGCCAGTGAATCTGTCCAGGAAAGAAGAGATTTGTTCATCTGTAACTGTAAAGACAGAAGCAAGGTGGCACATAGAGAGCAGAGCAAATGACTCTAACAATGGGTGAAAAGTTTAATGGGCATAACAACACACCATTTACTGCCCGTCATATCTAATTAGGACCAGAGAGGATAGTGTGGAATTGGCCAGGGTGAAGAAACTCTGAATACAACCTCTGTCGTCTGCCGAGCAGCTGGAGGGGCTCATATAGTCGACTCTGTTGTGGTCACGCTCGCCCTTTCTAGGTCACAGGTGTCGGTTGCCAGAGCTCTGTTGCGATGGCAGCGAGAGGTTGAGGGCCATTGTGTTGACACAGGCCCATCTGGAGTCTTTCACGAAGGTCCAGACCTCCAGAAATGTTCACGGGGGACAGAACCAATTCCCCGTTTGACCCAACTCATTATCTCTCTGCATACAGTATCTTGAAGGATATGACATAAGACATAATGCAAATAAAATGCAGACCCGACTCCTCCTACGTCATAAACAAATGCTAAACGTCTGGGTTTGAGGTCAAGAGCTTTTTGCAATTATGATTTTGATAGTTCATTATGCCATTGATTGACCATTTTCCACGCTGTAGAGTCAGTTTTCACAGTATGTCATGTAGCCAGCGATTTGCATGTATTGAGACATCTTACTTTATTTCACACCGAGAGCATCAGATCTCCACTGCGGAACTATGAATATTAAACAGGTCTCACAGATTGACCAATAGTAGCATAATAACAGAATAGATGGCTGTCCATTTCTTCATCATCTCCAACATATTGCTTGGGTGTCAGAAATCATGAATGACTTAAACTTCGAATCATTGACTGGTCGTTATAGAGAAAGGCTCCAAAAGTCAATACCATAGATTCAACATGTTAAAATGTCCAACTTTATAGCAGAAAAAAATGCGTTTACAGCCTCGTACAAAAAGTTGTTTTGATTTACAAAAAGTGTTTTTGGTCTATATAGCTAATCTTGCCCTTCATGACAACTGTGACGGGGTGAATCTTTTTGTAACTCATCCATTTGAATTACAATAAGCCTTAAAGTTCTGCATAGTGTGGCCACTTGATTGACAGGTGGATTGCCACTGCTGGCACTACCGTCAAGCTACGTGGGCGTGGTTTCAAAAACCAAAAATCAGCTCCACCCATGTTCCGCCTCTTTGCCCATTTATGTTTATCGAGCTGAGTGACGTGCTACCAAGTTGTAGCTGACCGGTTCCACCCAATGTGGGCTTTAGAAATGCTCTTCAAAAACTTACGGGTGACATCACAGACATTACCATAGACATTATATACATAGACGCCTCATAGACTGACACTGCTTATTGGAGCTGATGTATCAGCGTGGCCGCCATCTCTCTGCATTAATTTCTACTGAGGAAGGTGTATTCCCAACTACAGTAATCATACCTCCCTGAATTTTTACACGGTTTGGTTACATGCAAGTAACTTTACTTATAATGACATAATATTATAAATGGTAAAATAACCAAAATTATTGTTCAATTTTGTGAAAGATTATCCAATGCGATCTGGTTATTGCAACCATAAGATGCACAAAATACGGGCATAGTTGCTCGCTTGCTGTTGACTCCCATTGACTCTGGTGCTAGCGTAGAGTGAGGAGACCCAACCAATATGGCGGCGATGCTGGATTACGTTCCAGCACGTTAGGGGTGGGAGGAATTACCAAAAATCTATTCCACGGAATGAATCATTTTATTTCACGGAACGGTATATTTCACGGTATAAATGTTTTTCAGTTTATATTGTTTTTTATTGTAAAAATGTACATAAATTTGCCACTTACTCTAGCTTTTAACTAAATGCTCACCGCAGTTTTAAATTATGAGCAATTTAAAGTTAATAATGTTAAAAGTGAAAATGCCCAGAAGAAACAGATTAAGTCTTGATAAGACAGAATCTTGTTTATAATTCAGTTTTTAATTTTGTAGACCGTTGAAGCTATAGTATGCTTTAATTGTATTTTGTATTTATGCATACATAACATTAAAAATAGGCAATATGTAAAATGAACAGGTATAAATATATGCAAAAACCTACAGACAGGATGAATACCTAGCTTATATGAGAGACGAAGCTTTAGATATTATAAATATGACAGGTGCTATGATGTGTTGATCATGAAGTCTGTTTTAAGGTCTTAACGCCCTTTACTTACTATTAGACCTTAACATTTGCGTCTCTTTCTCGTCTTTCCGATCAAATATGTAAAACATTAAAACTATTAGCATTATGTTCGAGAAGAACCTTTTATTAGCCGTCGCAGCTCCTTGCGTGTGCCTAGAGACCTCTGCACGCGAGAGACCGGCCGGCTGCTGCATGAGCACAGACAGAGAGAGAGAGAGAGAGAGAGAGAGAGAGAGAGAGAGAGAGAGAGAGAGAGAGAGAGAGAGTCTCGCTGCAAAAAATTACAGAAATAACTCGTTTATTTTTTATGAGTGAATTATTTTACTTGTTTCTCCGTCACACTAAGTCTAACAAGCGTAAGGGGAGCATTAGCCACGGCCACTTATTTGCATTCCGCGGAATAGACGGAATAGACGGAATAGAAAAATCTGTTACGTCTGACATTTTATTCCGCGGTAACGGAATATACCGTCATACCGCCCAGCCCTACAGCACGTCATGAGGCGTCTACATATATAATGTCTATGTTTTATACAGTCAATGGTCAGGGGTGTGATTCAAATGTAAAAATCTAAATACACCTTACATTTTTCCCAACAATGGTTTCTCTTATTTAAGTTATTTCTTATCATGTTGTTGTATTTTTAAGTGCTCGTTTTACTAATAAGTTTGGTTTACATTGAAACTTCATATACACACACAGGTTCTTAGTTAGTTTATTTCCTTTGTATTTTATTATCATTATTATAGTTCATGATATTTATAATTATAAATAATCATTTAGATTGTTGTTATTTTTTATATTATCATTTATTGATTTGTATACATGTTCTAAATGTTTTTTTATTTTGCTTTTTGTAAAATGTAACATTCTAATTAAAATACTATTTAAAGAAAGTTTATAAAGAAAATTAACTCTTTACTCGCCATTGACGAGTTAACTCGTCAATTAACTCGTCAATTTACTCATCAATTAAGAGAAGCCCCTTCCCTGCCAATGACGAATATTTCAGGCTTTCCACAATACCGCTAGTATCCACCCGAAAAAACCCGAAAGTATCGCCCTAGGGCAAACAACCGTATCTCCGTGTAAGTTTTGATGATCGCTTTGCATCTGATCTCTATCAAAAGTCCTTCACAAAAATGGAATTATCTTGGCTTTGTGCCCAAAATTTGGTGCTTTTGAAGAAACCTACCCATATTTGAGAGGTGATAAAAGAAATCAAATGAAGGTAGGATTAAACTTTTTTTTTTTAAAGCAGAGTCTGTTCTTTCATTTGATACGTTGTATGTTTATATATTTAAAGCGTAACTAAACCCCTGGTCAGAGCCTGACTCCACCCACTGGCAATATTTGAAAAATGCAAGAAAAGTGGGCAGATCCCAACGGAGATAGAGGGGACGAACTAAGCCAGTACCAAATGTGTGGTGAGATCGTAACAAGGGCATGGTGAGCTTGAACCTGCTTACGTCACAAGTTCTTTTTTGGACCCAACATCCAATAGGAAAATTCAACTGCAGTAGCCACCGTTCAACTTGAAGAGGGCAGCACTCAGACGTTTTTACACCATATATTATAGTATTGAAACACTTTATATCCAAATGTCAAAAAACTTACTAAAATCAATGAACAGCACTAATAAACCATCATTCTTACAGATCAGTAACTAAAAAAAGTTGGATTAGGGTTTAGTTACTCTTTAAAGAAGAACATTTTCTGGAAGGCATTAAACTTTTGTGAAAATCATGAAAAATGGTGGCGCTGGCTGGCAACTTTTTTTTAAAACGCTGGCAGATAAAGAGTTAAAAAGGGATGTGATGACTTAATGCATTTGTTTGTGCTTGAGTTAAACTGGAAGATGGGTGGGGCTTTGATAAGTGGCTCCACCTCACAAGTAGTACTGGGCAGACTCTGGCTGCAAAGGACATCATTGGCATTGACTCCCAATTCCATTGGAAGTCAATGGAGACGTGTCGTCCCTTTTTTACAGTCTATAATCAGAATAAGTTGTAACATTTCACAAAGTATTATTATACCAATAAAAACAATCTGTTCACATGTCTAACCCTAAGTATAAGCCACAGTAATAGTGATGCCTGCCACAGTATTTGTAAAACATGTGGGATTACATATAGGATATAAAGGATTGAGTATATACTTTATACCACAGTATTCACAATTCACAGCTGTAAAGCCCATCAAATCCTCCCTGCTTGTGCCTCATCAACCAGAACATAGAAGATCAGCTTTAGAGTAAAGCTCCTTCAACAGCCTCGGATCTCCTTATGACTGAGTGACATTTCCAACTAAAGGTCTCTGCCAAAGAGCGATAATAAAGATGCCGTTCCCCTCTGTGACAGATAGACAGATACTCTTATAGTCTTGATAAAAGAGGCACAATGATTCTGAAACAGTTCAATTCACCCTGAATAAGCTTTTATGGGTCTGACAACTGACTCTGTGAACCTGTAAACAGCCTTACAATTATTATATAAATCATATGCACATGTACAGCATCACACACAGTCTGCAAACAAATATGTACACATTTGGTACTAATATTTACATTTGAGGTTCAGTTTGGACAGCTCTTATGTAGCGTTCACACCAGCTGCGGAAGAGGCGGCAAGCCCGAGTGATTTACATGTTAAATCAATGCAAAGAAGCGAATAGGCATCCTGCGGTGCGTTAGGCGCGGAACACGAGATGTGATGGGCGCGGATGGAGCGTTCTGCTGCATGATCTGCGCAAGTTGAAAAATCGGAACTTTGGCGGATATGCATGCCGCGTTAACAATCAGGAGCTTGCTCTAGTAGCAAAGTGATTACAGGAAGCCAGGGAAGGCAGAAGAAGAAGACGAATTTCGGCGTGAATGAAGCGAGTAAACTCAAATGTCCAAGTGTCAACTACGCGTGAATAGCGTGTTTTTGCCGCCTCTTCCGCATCTGGTGTGAACGCATGTGTGTTATATTTATTTTAATCCAGGACTAGTCTTATCCCTGTCCTTGTAAGTGCAAAGTTTTACTTTCTGAAAGGGTACCGCCCTAGTGACAGCTAGTGACTATTTTTGATTGTTTTTCTGACAGCGCCTGAGTTTTGCATATGATTGTCAGGATTAATTGGCCTGCAGATGAAACAATAATCTTTAAAAAAAAATTAACTGTAATTGTAATTGCAAAATCTCATATTGCAGTCCATTTCATCACCCGGCTATTTAGGAAAAAACTGATATGTTAAAGAAATCTGAGTTGTTATTTTTCTTTCTTGAGGATTGTCCACAGTTTCCACAGCTGTCAGTGCCATGTTGTAAATTATATTTTTTTTACTTCGGCCACGTTCTGCTCCCACGACCTAGGTCCTTAAGGACCCCATGGTGCACGACAGCTCATCTGCAGCCAACAGCTGTGCTGATTTTTATGCTGAGATACTGTGTGAGCTTGAGCCATGGCCAAATCGGCCTCTTCCAGGAAAAAAGAGCATTTATCCCCAACAACGTATTTGCCGTTGGAGGGTTTCATGATCACTTCGTACTGCTGTCTAAAATGAAATTCCAGAAAAGTCCAAACTGCAGATTCTCTGTGCGTCATTATTTCCAATACATCTATAAATCTGTATGATAAACACACAGCTGTCTCAAGGTCATAACGGTCCATCACGGTTCTATGGCCCCAGTCCACACAAGTAATTTTTTGCAAGTCATCTAAAGCAAAGCCTAAAATGCGTCAAAAAGTAAACCCATTAAAAAGGTCAATGTGTCACATTTCGGTACAGATACAGTATGTATATTGTATGTATACCTTTGGTGCCAGTATACAGCTTTGAGGTACTAATACGCACTCTTTGGTACCAATATGTACCTCAGAGGTACCAATATAAACTGTTTAGGGCACACCCACACTATCCAAACTGGTTTGGTTAAAGAGCATCTATTTAATTGCTAAAAAACTTTATTTTGTGTATTTGGTATGTATTTGCGTGGTTTATGGTTCAAAAACACATTATTTTCCACATACTTTACATTTTAGTAGCTCCAGATTTCACTCTCTTCCTGAAACGCACGGATTTGAAAAGCTCTGTGTCCCTGATTGGCCAGCTAATCTGTACATTGTGATTGGCCTAAATACATATGACTTCAGCCGGAAACACGACGTTCCTTAGCAAGTTTAAAAGATTCGGTCACAATGCAAACAGGAGTTAATTATGATTAATTAGGAATTATGATAATGTCGGTTTTCTTTACATCACCAATCCCAGGACGTAAACTGTTGCCTACAATCCGTGTGTTTGTTGTAGTCCAAGAAAAGAGATTTACGTTGGACATGATAACTCGCGTCATCGTTTACTTTGGATTATGTAACTTTTTCATATTGTTAATGTACTAACACACACCTACACACCAAAGAAATGTAAAAACTTGAATCGAACCATAGGTGCCCTTTAATCGCCCCTGCCCGGCTTGCAAAGGTGGACTCGAGAACGGTTCACTTGGGCTGAGGCGCGGATTGCGCGCAATGTGATCGCAAATCGCGCAATTCAAAAGGAGAGACGTCAATTGCGCGAGCACTCATCTGTCTTCGTAAAAAGCTTCTGATGCGGACGGCAGGGTTACGTGAATGTCTGAGCTGCACACGCAACATATGAACTAAGCAATGTGAGAGGGCTGTGTGTCATCGCGCACCAATTGACTCCGAATAAAAAACACAGACTTGACATTACAATGAGTTCCAGTGCTAAGAGAGCGCTTTACTTCCTGCTTTGTTAAAACAATCGCATTTTAATGACGAAAGCGCATCCAGGTTTGGATCAATAAAAGTAAAGTGTTAGTGCGTGCTTCTGGGGCAGTAGGGAGGGGGGACAATAACGCTGGGGCACGGTTTGGACAGTGTGAGTGTGCCCTAAGATGCAAAGATGTACTGTACTTTTTGAAAGGGTATCACCCCAGTAACAGGTAGGGGAAAATTTTTTACCATTTTTCTGTCAGTGTACTAAAATAGAGTTAAAATTCTGGTTGTTGAAATGCCCAAACAGTTATTGTATCTGTCCAGGTGGTATGTTGTGTATGAAAGTCGTCACAAATTAATGCTAGTCAGCATCCTGTTTTTGAGTGGAAGAATTGAAGAATGAGGGGTCGTCGAGGGCTGCAGGGCTGCTCCCTGGTCTGTGAGATAAACCCAGACTCATTTCAGCTCTCCGACTAACTGCCGGCGAACCGAAGGACAGATCAGAGAGGAGCGTACCCACAATCAGCACCACTTTCTTGAACAGAACGGCACATTTAATCCTTTCGAACCCCCGTGGGCACGAGACTCTTCTGGAATATGGAATAGACTGATGAGGAGAGCCCACTCACGGTCTATCAAGACATGAGACGGCCACGCAAAAACAAACTGAACTGATGGCGCCAAATGACAATGGTGTTCATTTTGTCTCCCTATTTGGTATTCAAATGACAAACACAGCAGTGACAGAAGCTCCCAGGGAAGGAGGATTGATGTTGTAAGGTGAAATCGCTTGGTAAATATGTCAGTTTTTTGACTGGAGTAATTATCTTGTTTATTATCAGGTGCAAGGGCTGGGGTTCGATGGCTGTGAAGCGATCAATTAACAAGGCGAAATCATCGAGCGCAGGCATGCAAAGACAAAACCATTCAGTTAGCACATGAAAGCCACAGAGGGACTGCCAAAACAGTGCTGTATCACTGACTAGATTAATCTTTTGAGATGTTTATACATCCCTTAAAAAAATAAAGGTGATAAATGATACCATAGAAGAACCATTTTTCCAAGAACTTTTAACTTCCACAAACCCTTTTGTTTTACAAAAGGTTCTTTGAAGTGAATAAAGGTTCTTTAGACTATTAAAAGGTCAGAAAATGGACTAAATGGTTCTTGGGGAACCAAAAATGTTTATTCTATGGCATTGCTGTGAAGAACCCTTTTTGGCACCTTTATTTTTAAGAGAAACCATTTTTGGTTTCCAAAGAAACTTTAGTCAAAGGTTTTTAAATTAACCATTTCTTGCTTACCCTTTAATAGTCAGAGTCCTTTTTAAGCATTTTTAACAGTGCATTTTCAGTGTATGATGTAGGATGTAGCATATAAGACGTAGTGGCAAACGCATCCCAAATAGACGCAAGAGCAAACTATTTTAAGCCTAATAAAAATCTACAGTATAGCTTCTAAAAAACTCATTTTTCGCAGATTTCCCGACTGGCGTTTTGCTCTCTGCCCTACAACGTTCGTCACTACCCAACTACGTCTCGTACGCTATGTCCTTCATCATACGCTTGAAGCGTACTCTCGTAAAAGCGTTTTAGTTGTTACCGGGAGCTAGTTATTTTAGTTTGCAAAGTTCTAAATAGTAATATTTTTCTAACAAAATCGCATCGATTGCCCTCAAAAAGCCTTTATTAAGGACTTTTTGGACTTCAAATCAAAAGCACCATTTACTACCATTATAAAGCTTGGAACAGCCATGACATTTTCTAATATAACGCCGATAGTTTGTCTGGAAAAAATCATAAACATCATAGGATGGCTTGAGGGTGAGTAAATCATGGGGTAACTTTCACTTTTAGGTAAACTATCCTTTTAAGAGTATGTCAAAGACTACACGGCACAATGCAAAAAGCAATTCTTATTTTATCTGTCAGTGGTTCCTCTTTTTTTCTTACAAAATCGCATCGACTGCCCTTAGAAAGTAGCCTGGGTTTCCCCATGCTGCCTTGCGTGCAAATTTATTCACGCTGCAAGTCTAGCATGGAAACTATAGACATATTTTGCCCCTGAAATAGGGAACCAATCACAGAACGGGGAGGGGGCACCAAGACGATGACAACTTCTATGCGACACACCGATTGGCAATGAGCTACGTACAGATGTATTTAATAGACATTCGTAGCACCCAATAAACGGCATTGGGAACCAATCACAGAACGGGGAGGGGCAGCAAGACGATGACGACGTCTATGCGACACACCGATTGGCTATGAGCTACGTACAGACGCATTTGATAGACATCCGTAGCGCCCAATATACGGCTCTGGCCATTCGTAAACCACACTTCAAATACGAGAAAATAAACATGTGGTTCCCAGACCACGTCTCATTCTCTATGAGACTGGTCTGGTCTTAGCCAGGCTACTCAGAAAGCCTTTTTTAACTCCCTGGTGTTGTGTGAATTACTTATATGAAGGATGAATGTACTTTTTGGGCCTCAAATCAGAAGCACCATTCACCACCATTACAAAGCTTGGAACCGCCAGGACATTTTCTAATACAACTCTGATAGTGTTCGTCTGAAAAAGATAATCATATACATCGAGGATGGCCTGAGGTTGAGTAAATCATGTGTAATTTTTATTTTTGAGTGAACTATCCCTTTAAGGGCATGTTTTGACTACACGGTACAATGCAAAAAGCAATTTTTATTTCATCTGGTTTCATTCCAACTTGGTGTCGCAATCATAGTCTATCTGAACTGCTCCAAAACAACACCTGACCAAAGGAGATACGAACACAGACAGACCTCTGAGATCAAACTATTTCAAGTATTCTAGTTTCTACACCACAAAGTATGAAGAAGTGACACCACAAGAATGTGTAAACAAAACCCATCTGCACGGTGCTTGGGTCGGTTTGCATGCCCCAGTGTTTATTACACCATGTGTGAGAAACAGATTGAAGTGCCACCGGGCCGCTGCAGACCGTAATGGCCATGTTCTGCCTGTGCCTGAGTAAGATCGTCAGAATAGGCCACAATGATGGCTGTTACACCCTCTTTAAGCTCTTGCTCAATGCCTGGGATATTACTTTGAGTCGAGATGCAAGCCATGGACAAAACATCAATGGGAAGAGCTGCGAGACTGCAATCAAACCCAGAGGAGGACAAAACAATAAGCTTTGCTTGATATATACCAGATGGGAAAGACACATGATTGTCACTTAAAAACCATTGTGCGTGGAGCCCGTAACCTTGCGTTCAGTGTGAGGGCTTATGTGGGAGTCCTGTGACCGTAAATCGCACTCTCGCTCTTATTTTCTGTCCTTATATTAACCAAACAGCACCCGGGTATGGTACAGAACGATCACACTAGTCAAATGAACCAGGCTTTAATGGTCAAACGTGCTCAGGTGCAGTTTGGTTTGGATATTGTGAGTGCACCCTAAGTCAATTTAAGTCAAGGCCAGTATCTGCTAAACATCAAAAACAGGCAAGATACAGATCAATACGGTCTCAGTTGAAAAGTAAATGATACAAAATCAGAAGGATCTAATGGACTGTACTGTGTGGTATATTTTTTAGTCATGCACAGCAATGTCTGAAAGAAGCCTGAGTCTGGCAAGGACAACTTGAAGCATAAAACAGTATGTATATTATATGTACAGGCATGTGACATTTTCTAAGGGTATAGTGACGTATGAATGACGTTTTCTCGGGCAAAACAGGGCACTGTCTGGGCTGCGGTTGTTTCATTTGCTATAATTATCACTAAAGCTCAATTTCTTCACACAATCTGTTACTCCTGATGATCTTAGTTTCTCCATGACAGACCCTTGTGTATGAAAAGAAAGATATATTTACAGAAACAAATACAAAACATATGAGACAAACAGATTAAAGACTGGTTCACATCGAATCTTGCGCAACTTTTTAAATCCTCTAGGCACAAAAAATAAAAATGTCACAATCGAGAAAAAATATCATACAAACGTCTCATGCTGAGATTTACAGTGATGTACGTTGGCTTGTGCCTAAATGACTCATGACCTTTAACCTTAATGCACACATAAAAAACTCCCCAAGCCCTATTTATACACAGACCCAAACCCTGTCCCTGGATGCAGTCGTTTACATTTCTAGTATTATTTTGTTACCATCAAATCCACATGCTTGATATGCAAACACACAATAAACCAGGAAAGGCCACTGTGGGCTTGCATTTGTGTGGGACCACCACCATCTGTATTGACCGGTTATTGCTCCTTTTGGTTTTGGTTCAGACGGTAAAATCTTAGTACTGTATATATAATGGTGCTATCGTAAACGATAAGCATATTCATGTACCATGGTAATTACAGAAATGCTTGGTTGTTTTTAACCAACCCAGTCTCACGGCAAGTCGTGTTATAGTAACAAAAATGTTGATACATTTATTTGTGTTTGATGACATGAATTTCCATTGTTTCTCGTGTCTCTGGAGAAAAATTTATTTTTCGTCTGTGGCACGACTTTCTTTATCGTGTCATTTTATATATTTTTTCCCATCGTTCTTACCCATTTTTAAATCATTGTCACTTGGGGTTAGTTAGATTCGGGGTTTGCGTTAGGATGTAATTTTATGCATTGGTTTCTACATGTTTTTTTGTCCGCTTTTAAAACTATTCTCGGCTGGAGTTGGGGTTAGAGTTGGGGTTTGGAAGTTCGCAAACACGAATAAATTAATCAAAACTTTCATTACTATAGCAAAACATGCCGTGAGACTGGGTTGTTTTAACAGATGGTTGGAAAAATATAGACATTAGAAATTAACCTAATCTATTAACCCAAAATGCATTTTATGGCTCTTTTCCATTGCAAAGTATCTGAAAAAGCTAACTAAGCCAAAGTAAGGTGAGCTGACACGACCTGACCCCTTGGGAACTACTGTATGCAATTGAAAAGTGGCATTAGTATGTAGTACACTAAAAATTGTCAAAATATGTACCCCAGCTGTACAGCCCCAGTGACAGCTGGGGTACATATTTTCAGCATAATTTCTTACCCATGTACACAATAATGTAGTGATATTAATTGGCCGATATTTGAAACCATCGGCATATCGGCAATAGCACGAGAAAGGCCGATACAGATTGTTTATTAATTAACTGCATAAAGAAATCCATTATATGTAAAAAATGAGTTAATGTTGTTAATAAAATAAATGCTGAATAGCTAAAACCACCTTTGAAGGTTGTCATGCTGTCGTCTTATATTTGTTTTAGCTTAATTTGTGCCTCTCTTATTATGTTGGTCAGTTGAATGTTAATTAGATCCAATCCATGTTCAGTAAAAATAATTTGATGCAGAAATAAACTAGCTAATAGACCAACTGTATAGTATTGTACACAAGTGTTTAATATCGGTATCGGCATCGGCCAGAAGATGCCTGTTTAAATCGGTATCGGCCCCAAAAAAATCGTATCGGTGCATCCCTACAATAATGTAATAGTAATACCATGTTCTTGAAAATGTAATACCAAAATATTATTTGAAGCTGAAATATGGTATACATTGTACATATTAAATGTACCATGGCATAAACACCTGATCCCATCACAGTAACACGTTACCACCACAGTCCTTTTTCTAATGGTTCTCATATGCTAATTTACAACTGCGAATCACTTCACTTGTGGCTACGAAAGCTGTTGTTTTTTCTTTCAATCAGCAATTAAACACTGATGCCAAAACTCGACACAACCCGACCTGCATAAAACGGATGTAATTTTGCCGACCTGAAGCTGAACTACATTCATCTGGTTTGTGATTTCAGAGACATCCTAAGATAAAACAACTCAGAGGTACACAAATCGACACAAATCGTTTGCAAAACTTTTATTCGCTGGAATTCAATTTTCAAATTTCTATTTAGATGACAAGATTTGTAGTAATCACATCAGGGTGAATATCTTACCTCTGTGAAGTCTTCTTATATTTCCGTCTGCAAAAAACAAAATACAGATGTTTTAGTTTGTTTACAGGTCAATTGTTAATTACTTTTTTCAATATGTGCTCCATTCTAAAACCACGCAATCTCCCTATATACATTAAGTAATAAAGGTAGCATTTACGATCATGTCAATGCTAATGCCCCGTTCAGACCACCAGTTGCCCATCTCTTTCAATGAGGTCATAGGGAGGCGTTTCTAATTCAGGTTGTCATAAACAAACGAGTACCGCCCACTGCAGTAACCGACAAGATAGGGATGACGCAAACTCCACTGCTTCGCTCTCATTGGTTGTCGCTTCAAAACGTTGCTCATGATTTGCATAAAGGTAAACTTTTCATAACTGTGTCGCATCACACTGGACATGCCTACATCCTGTCGCCGATGGTCACTGTCACTCGAGTTGCTGGAAGTCACCAAGCATCCATTGAAATGAATGAGATCATGTCGCTACTGCTAGTTGCTGGCGGTCTGAACGGGGCATAAGCTGCCTATTAGAAAACATTGCATGTACTGAATCAAGCTTGATGAGCAAGATGGTGGACCAATTGAGCTAAAATATAAAAAAGGAATGTTTCATTCATTGCATTAAGGTGCCTATGATGAAAAATTCTACACATAAGGAAAACAATGACCTTCTCATGATGGACATCTGGACATTTGCTCATCTAAATCCAGTTAATCCACAAATGCTCATCTAGCACATAAAGAGGAAGCGCCATTTCCTTTGAAACAGCTTTTAGCAAAATATGTTAACTGCATGTGATCAGCGCTATTTATGTGATGGGAGGGGTAAAAACTATCTGATTTAAAATGGACACTATTTTGATTAGGGCATCTCAGTCTTAATTAAGACCAGACAGACTGGATAATTTAGCATTGCTCTTTTCCTTTTTTTATTATAAAACATTATTTTGCATTTCACTTAAAAATCTGACATATGGATATTTGATAGCTCTGCCTTTCCATGAATAGTAAGGTACGAACTAAAATGGTTAATGCTAGCATTTATTTTAGGGCTGGGCGATATATTGAGTTTGAGTAATATACCGTATTTTCACCAACAGGGTATGGAACGAGACAATACCGCCTATATCGGTATGGTCTGATATATATGACCCTCCTTCATTGAAACAGATGCACTGATAGAAATGTACACTGAGGTCAGACGTAAGCTTTCCACACAGATTGTATGTTGTGCAGCTACTGTATATGTTTTCCAACAGGGAGGAAAACCTTACCCTGGTCCAACCAAACTCTCGTACATTCTTTTCATTTGTACAGAGAGTCTGGCCACGCTCCATTGCAAAGCGTTACTTCCGTTAAGGAGGGTCCACTGTTGAAGTTTAAAACTATTGGATCTGCCCAGAGTCACTCAGGATCTGCCATAGGCGATCGCTAACGTGTGGTCGTGACGTATATCATGCGCCGAAACCGGACAGAAACAACAAGTCCGAATACTCAGACCAACAAAACTTAGCATACCTGGTTCTTGCTCCAGCTTTTACTTCTGTATATTCGGCAGCTTTGCAACAACGGAGCGAAAAGCTTTTCTCACGTCTTTCTTCGCTGCCATTACTGAACTACAACTCAAACTGACGCACGACCTCAACGTCATCGTTCTTAGCCACACAACTCTACACAGCAGTCCTAGACGTAGTACTGAAGCGAAATGAAAATTAAGCGGAAGCATGTAGGAGGGCGGAGCCAGGCTAGGAAAACCTTGTCTTTGAATATGATTTTCATCATGCTATGTTTTAATATAGGTGACTGTTACATCTCACATCAGGCTTTGACTTCCACTTCGTAGAAAATGTCGAGATATTTATGTTGCCATTCATTGAGTTTTTTTGTTGTGATTATTGTGGGCAAAAATCCTTGATCTTACGGCACGTTTTCTTAAAAAATGCGATGGAATATGCAGGATATTTATTCAATTTTATGCAATGAAATTGCGTGAACTTGCCAAAATTGCGTGAACTTGCAAAAACTGCGTGAACTTGCAAAAACTGATGTTCATGTAGCGTAATTACGTCACTTCCTAACATTCCCATGACAACAGAGGACATGGCTGCGCATGTGTGAAGCAAAATTTTTGCAACTTTCTGCTAAAATATATGTGACTTTTTGCTATGAAAATTTTGCAAAATTTTTTGGCGAAAGAGCGGCGAAATTTAAAAAATGCAGACTTTGGCTGATTATACATTGAATCATGCGATCGCATAATCGCGTTTTTCTGGAGGGACTCTAATTTGTTTGCAAGTTAACATCAAGATAAAGATAACTGTAATATACATTTAAAGATCGAATTATCTTTTTATAGAGCAACAAATGAAATTTAACGAACTCATTTTTTGCTTGAAAATGAATGTTTATCAAAAATCATGTACATCAGTGACCGGTATGTATATTAAGTAACCTCTGCTCTAACCTTTCTATGTTTCAAGATCATATAAAGAGTTCAGATGCAAAAATCGCTAAGTCTGTCTGGCATTAATTAGCATTTAGCATAGACTTAATTAGCATAGACTCTAAATGGATTCTGCCTAAAAAACAGTTTTTCTGAATGGTCTAATGCTACGTACTCTAAACACCGCTCTAGATTCCTTGCGGGATTTAACTTCGTGTCATCTAATATTTTCAACTTGGGCGAAGACGCGTTTGAGGCAAATAGTGCGTGTTTTCACGGCAAACGCTCCGCTAGTGTTGTCAAAAATATTGATATTTCGATACATATCGATACTGAAAATTTAGAATGATTCCAATACTCGTGGCGAAAGTGGAGTTTTTTTTGGATGCGAGTCAAATAAACATGCGAACCCGAAGGACACATGAAGTAAACCAAATATGCGTTGCTACAGAGCCGTGTGCTAATGCCGCTAGCAAAGCACTGAAGGACCGACACGCCGACGAGAGATTAATAATCATCACGTAATCATCAAGTTTTAATTCTAGACTTACAAAATTGTTGTTGATATGCATGTTGTCACTTTTTTTTTTGCCTGTAATGATCCAAGTTAATACAATCGCCTCACAGTTATCAGACTTAGGAAATTCAGACAGCATTTTAGCTGACAAGAAAATACTTTGATACTTAAAAATAAATGAACCCAGATACTGTTGTGCTTTAAGTTCACAAAAACATGTCATTTATTAACCCTCATGTCGTTCAGTGAGGTATATTTTCACATTTGCACTATAATCTGTTTATCATATAAATGTTAAAGTATTAACTAACATTAACAAACAAAAAGCAATACATTTGTTTAAGTACTTGTTTATCTTTCTTTACTAATGCTCACTAGAGAAAAACTGAGATAATGCTGCTAAAAATATTCTTTTTTTTACCTTGAATGTAATTTGCTCTAATTTATTTTATATACTTATATATTTCATATTTTGCTTAAATGTTTAATGTATCTGCTGTTCATATGTTCATTTATTAGTGTGTTATATGATTAGTATGTTGTCACGTTTTTAAAATAAAGCACAGCAATGAGATTTGAGAGTGTTTCTTTCTTTTTAGGAAAAGTATCGGAAAAGTATCGGAATCGAATTTCTTGACATGGTATAGGTACCGGAACAATAACTTTGGTATCGTGACAACACTACACGCGAGCAAATCGTTGAACTCGCGTCTGGTGTGAACCCACAGTAAGTAAGGAAAGTTTTTGATGAACGTATACTGTAGTACGTGTCGAGTGTATTCGGTTACAATCATTATCTCAACTTGCCGTTTAGCGGCTTTTGCATCTGAACTCTTCATATATTCTTTATCATCACTTCAACATCATAAACCTAAATGTTATATAAACTTCTCTCTTTCTCTCTGCCCATTTACCAGCTCTTACTGCGAGCAACATCTTGCTTTATAACGAACTTCAAGTTTTATAGATGTGTTTTTCTCTACGTCCAGCGGTGTCAACACCATTCTCATTTCCCCTAAAGGTACTGGGGCACAATTAAATTCCTAATAAGCGCAATAAAACTGGCTTAAAAGGGAAATAAAGTTAAAACGATACAACTTCAATTTCCTTCAGGTCAGTTCATTTCTACTCTCGACCACTGCCGATATGATAACGTTGATGAGCCTTAAAAATGGTTTCAGGACAAACAGCAGGCGAAATGTTTCCACACCTGGGTCCACGGTCTCTAGGCTGACAGCTACAGTACTGCACTGCCGGGACGAATGCAGTCATAAATCTAACATGAGACCTGAAGGATATTTGTGTTTATAACTGGGATTAGTATACAGGGGCTTAATGTGGAATGACATAGCGAGGGATTAGATCAATCCCTTCAGTAACAAACTATAAAATCCAGCATGTGATAACATACAAGCTCATTACTTTCCAAATGACTGAATTTACTACTTTGTGCATGGATTCAATTGTACTTCTTAGTCGGGACAAAAAAAGGACATTTTGCGAGGACATTTAAAGTTGTTTCAACTATGTAAAGGTTTTTTTTATATATATCACATCTCATTATCTTGGTTTACTAATGTGGTTTTCATTATAGCGTTTTTGGTCTGTGCTTGTGTTACGATAAAAAAATCCTTCAACAACAAATAATTCCCAAGTGAATGAATAAATGGGATGCAGCTACACATTTTTCCTTCTGGGTTTTTTATAAACCATTAATTTACACGATCTGTATAAACATTCATTTTCTGCTTCTTAATTCCTCCACAAATACTTCAACTTTGCACTTTGCTTCCTTTTGTGAGCCAATTTTCAAACAAATACACTTTAAGTAGTGATAAAAAAACACATTTAATATAAAATGAGGCGTCGTTCGTGTCTGGGAACTGAGCCACACATGAAGAGGATGTTTGTACTGAAAGTGACCTGTTGACCCTGACCTGAATATGCCTGCGTCAGATTACAAAACCAACTACTGAAAATCAGACTCAAATGAAATAATAAATTAAAATGATTAAATTATCAAAATGCACGATAGACTAACATGAATAACTGTAGTGGCATTATAAGATTAATACATGATGAAACACTTGCTTATTGTTAGTTAATGCATTTATAATGTTAATAAATAAAACCTTATTGTAAAGTGTTACCATTTTTATGTATTACTTATTTTATTTTATATTATTTATTTATTTATTATTTTAAAAAAATATTTTTGTTACCATTTTTATTATGACTCATAACATCCACACATTATCATCTTTATAAACATAATGATATAAATTTCTTTTTATAATACATTTTTTTCATATTTGAACTTTCTTTTAAGATAAACAAATATAAAAATCCATGCACAAATAAAAAAAGTGTAAAACTTTACTCACAGTCCTCTCAGTCGGATCCAGATCTTCTCTATCTGCTCCGGTTGCAGATACTTCAGTGAGTTGTTCTCGAAATCCTCAATCTCTTTGGTTGGTGAATCCATGTCAAAAAAGTCGACCAGACAAAACGACATGAACGGGTTTTTCTCCGGCCAGTGTGGGGACACGGACGATATCGGATTAGGACGCTCTGCGATAGCTGCGGACGTTTAATCTGTCACAGAGACAGCTGTAGCTCGTCCCTCATTCTGAACCTCTCTCTCTCTCTCTGTGTGTCTGTCTGTGGTAGTGGGTTTGTGTCAGCAGCTCTGGTCAGGTGTAGAGAGAGAAGCGCGTATGGCAGGACTGCATGGGGTCTCTCACGCTCCCCTCATGAATATATGGAGGGGGGCGGGAGGTGGGCTGAGGAGGGGAGGGGATTAAACCACTGCTGCTGATCTCTGTATCGGAGTCTCTGCTCTAAGCTGTCATGCACAGACATAAAGTATAACACCAGTGCAAGAGCAAGGAACGGTGAGAGAGATTAACACCAGATGGAAAAACAAAAGGATTTGGAGAAGGAGAGTAAGTGAATGAAAGAAAGGGGGAGAGATGGAGAGAGAGACTAAGTTTTTTAAAGGTATTTCTAATTACACAATATTCCACTATTAATGCCAAGGTCATACATTTATTTGAAAATGTATATCTTAACTTCACTCAGTGAACTGCATGAAAATAAATAGTAAAACATCAAAGTATTATACGTTATAAATAGTGCTGTAACGATATATCGCGTGTCCCATTAAAAAGACCTGCCTAAAATCGATTATGCATCGTGATTCTGTGTTTCATGCGCAGCTTGTGTGTGTACTATGGGGTTTTGGTCAGTAAGAAGTCCTTATCAATCTAAAATCATTATGAGTCTGAGTCGTTTATAACGTGCATTTTAAAAAGCAACACTCGTTAAACAAAATCATTCAAAATATTCTTTATTATCATGAAAATACCTGAAACAATTCCTGGAATAGCGTTTGCAATGCTACTTCTTCTGTGGCACAAAGGGAGTTTCTGCACGAGAGCGCCCCCTGGCTTTTTGATGTGGCGGCATTTCACTGTAATTCATGCAAATTCATTAATTGAGAAAACGCGCATTTGCACGATAAATCGTTACAGCCCTAGTTATAAAACTTTATTATTCAAGGTTATGGGCCCTATTTTAACGATCTAAGCGCATTGTCTAAAGCGCACAGCGCAACGTGTAAATGGGCGTGTCCGAATCCACTTTTGCTAATTTAACGACGGGATGGTTTGTGCGCCGAGCGCATGGTCGAAAAGGGTTGGTCCTATTGTAATGGGAATATTTTGGGCGTAACGTGCAATAAACCAATGAGAGTCTCAGCTCTCATCCCCTTTAAAAGCCTGTTGCGCTCGCGCTATGTGTCTTATCCCTATTTAGATGACAAACTTTGTAAACTGAAAAACTAAGCGGAGGAAGAAGATCTCCAGTTTAAGATTAATGTTAAATAATTGTGTTGTTTTTCACGTGTATTGAAATTGTTATTTTTTTATTAAAACCTTTAAAACCCGTTTTCTTTTAGTCATGGAAGTAAAAAAGCAGGCTTGTAATTGCTTTATATGTATGGCTATCCAATATCATCAAAAAATAATTTACAAGTATGTAAGAAAAGGTTTGTACTGTAAAAATACTTTATTTGTAACAAACAGGAGAAAAAGAATTTACAATCGGCTCTATGCGCGTTTCAGCACTTTGAACAGCGTTTTTTTTAGCAGAGTTTTTATAAGCATTACTTAAAAATGTTTCTCATCTCACCATATCCACAGGTACAGAGTCATCATATAATAAATCCGTGAGGTAGCATTAAAAAAAACATTTAAAAACAGATGCATTTGTTTAAAGCAAAGCATTTATTTACTTACCAGGCTACAGGTGAAGCAGCTCTTTGCGCCTTCTAACGTCTCATAGTCCTCATTTATGTCCAAGATACTCATTAATAATCTTTCACATTCAATCCTTTAATCTTTTATATTTAAAAGCGTTTTTGTGCTGCTGCGCATTCATGTACTTTGAGATAAACAAACCCGCGTTGCCCTTCTGTTTATAGGCGCATTCTAATGCGCTCTTTAAATAACATAAAACACATTGCGCCATTGACTTTAGACTTTAGACCAGGTTTTTGTTGGTCAATGGCGTAGTCTATTGTAGTTGCCTCAAAATAGCAACGCGCCAACAATGCGCCCGACCACACCTCGTTTTCAGACCAGAACGCCCATGGGCGCAAAAGGGGGCGCAAATGCATTTGCTATTTAAACAACGCGGCGCTAAACGTGAAAATTAGGGTGGAAACTAACGAAAGACACTTGCGTCGCGCATTGCGCTGCATTGCGCCGGGTGTAAGATAGAGCCCCATATCTTTAAAGAGAATAATGCATTAAAACACATAAGCAATGATATTAAATCATTGCCCCTTTTTATAGAAATATAGTTTATACAAAAATTCTTACATAAAGCCACATGTGACTTACTTTCTTCAGATGAACACATTTTTTTATATTAAAATGTTGCCATGTTTTCTTCTTACCGTACTTTCCGGACTATAAGCCTCCCCTGAGTATAAGCCGCATCATTCAAAAATGCGTCATTAAAATGAAATAACATATATAAGTCACAGTGGACTATACGTTGCGTTTATTGAGAAAAATCCATGCCGAAGAACAGACATTTAATCTGGAAAGGCAAGTTATTCAACTAAACAATAGCAAACAGAACAGCAGGCTGACTAGATGTCTGTACGTTAAAGTAATATTATCAGTTATTTAAACGATAAACCATAGCATACAGAACTTATTGAATTCGCTAAACTGACCAAACAAGCCATCTAGCGTGAAGTTCGCTTACTCGTCATTCTACATTACTGAATCCATTGAATTACAAAAATACAGAAGCAGCATATGGCGGACTCTCGCGGCTGTAGACAGTAATGTTGTCTCTTGCCTCAAAAATGTCAAAATTAATTCATACTGACTTACAAGGCGCACCCTAACTATAAGACGCAGCACCAGCCAAATTATGAAAAAAAACGCGTCTTATAGACCGAAAAATATGGTATATTAATCACGGATCCGTGGAAGTTCAAGTATGACGTCATGTTGATAATGTCAAATCTCATTGGTTCTTGCTTGCCATGAAAAACATGCCTACTATGACAACCAGTCACAAGACACATGAGAGGGAAGGAAGTAATATATATCTGGAGTGACCTGAGTGTAAATTTTGAGAGAATTTTCAAGTATGGGTGAACCATTCCTTCAGGTCAACACAAAAAATTATTTATTACTTATAAACTAAAAAAAAGCTGCTAAATAGCACTAAAAGTGGTTGATTGGCTCGTAATCATATATAAGGGAACCACGTTAAGTGCCATATAGCAGTGGTTCCCAACCTTTTTCACTTCAAGGCTCCCTAGTTGTCCACAACAATATTTGAAGGCCCCCCTCACTCATTTTTTTCCACATAAAATTAAATAAAACCTGGAATGACTAGACAAATGTGTATTCGCTACTAAAATGGCCAAAAAAATGGAACATCTTGATTTCTGGAAATGGAAGTGTTTGGTGGCTTCTGGATTCGTCCCCGTTTGGATCCTGGGGAGTGGGTGGGGCTGGGCTGAATGCTAACACATTCATGATGCGCTGTGCAAAGATTAGGTGCATGCATTGAACAAAGATAGGTATGTGTTAATTTGTCTAAGTTAAGGTAAGAACATAGTAAAATATTGAAAAACAGTGGTGTTTTCCTTTAATTGTGAATGAATAATCATTGCAAATTATTCTAAAGAAAAAAGCTTTCGTAAGTTTTGTCAAAATGAACTTGCTCCACCTCTAAAATTACTTTTCAGCTGACATCACCAAGCTCTGTTATTTTTCAACCTTTCAACCACCTGTCATACACAGAGGACAATGAAACCACAGCATGTTCTGTTTTGACAGTATCGCTCAATCTTATTCAGTGAATGACATTTAAAAAATACAAAAAAATCCAACACATTAAACATAAGCACAGAGAGGACCGGACAGTAATCGTCATCGCGTTTAAAACACGAAGCAAAACAGCAGGTGGTGGTAGGCACAGAGATCATATCTCTGACTGAAGAAAAGCTTGAATGAGCAACAAAACAATCACAAAAACAGAGGGAGGACATGAAAACCCACGTAGTTAAATCAAGGCAACACCGATATCCGACAGCGCTTTACAATTAAGTGAAATTAGATTGAGTCGTTTGGATGAAGGCTGCTGATAAATAACTGACCGGACTCTGTTAGCATCCACAAGTCGACAAAAAACCTTCGCTGTTAGGGGTCTCTTTGAGGTTAAAGTGGATAATGAATAATTAAGTTGAATCATTTCATTAAAGGTTATGGATTCATTTTTTTTGTGGTTTTGCAGAATGTGAGACTGGCTGGAATGAATCCATGCGGATAAGACTGAAGTTTCTTGTCTGCGAAAAAATCCACTGGGTGAGAAATAACGGGTGGTGAGAGAGGAAAGGTGCTGGGGGAAGAGCCGTTGAAAAGTGTGACCAAGAAGATAAGGTGTGGGTGAAGGGATAAAAAGAGAAAGAGCTCAATTGGAAGAGCACTGTGCTAGCAACGGAAAGGTCATTGGTTTTATCCAGATGGACCACATACTGATAAAAACGTATAGATTGAATGTAACGCAAGTTGATTTGAAGAAAACATTTGCCAAATGCATAAAACTCAAAATGTATGAGAAAGAGAGAAAGAAATCTGTATTAATGAAGCATTTCGTGATTGCAAGAAAAAATAATGAGTTTGGTTTCAAAACGCGATAAACGCCCTTTTTTTTTAAATGAGTTAGCGCCAAAATGAATATTATATCAGGTCAGTATTAAAAAGGAAATTCTTAATTTTCGCAAAATCTGATATCCCTTGTGTAATTCTGTCATCTTTACTCCCTTTTTTTCCCCAAAACGCGATAAAACGCCAGTCCTCCTTTTCTGCAGAATGCAATAAATCTGCTTAACCAATCATAGCGCACCATTCCACGCACTGTAAACAACAATGGCGTCGCGTTGAGTACACAAAATCCTAGTTTTCCTCATCTACTTTGTACTTCCTGATCAACAAACAAACAAAAACAACAGTGTTTCCCATACATTGATTTATTTGTGGCGGCCCACCACAGAATCAACACTGGCCCCCACGAATAGAATTTTCATGATTCCCATTTACATTTTTATTTCACTATTTAAAACAGCTTAATTCTAGCCTGGGTGCCAGCTGATCTTAGCCCCGCCCACCACAATTTGAAAAACGGGGGAAGATCGGTCTGGGGACTCACCGTTGAGGAGCTACTATGCGAATACCAAAACCGCCCGACGAATCAAATTGTGAGGGCGGGCTTTATACGATGATGGACAGATGATCAACAGTAACGTATCAACCACGTCACCAAAGAGCGCGTGTGTTCAATCTGTTTACAATGAAATGGCTGCCGCTGGTGAATTCAGATGTGTGGATTCTGACATTGAGTCTGTTCTAAAAGATATCGACAGAGCATTGATTTTAAAAGAGGAACAGAGAAACGCGATCAAGGCATTTGTTTATGTTCTCGCCGTCCTTGCTATGGAGGACAAAGTTAAAGAAGCAACTGAAATGGGTATCACGGCGATGCAACTCGGCGTGCACGACGAGATGGATATAATTAGCGGTCCTTGCCAGCTTCTTTTCGGAAGCTTGGAATCGTGACTGCTGAATAAGTGGAGGGACATGCTAGGCTCCGATATTTTTCAAGCCAACGTATAGCTATCGTCGTGGATGAAGTTCACCTAACGTACAAATGGTAAGAGAAAGTCTTACTGTATGACTTAGTAAATACTTAATGTTGTGATATAAATGAAATGTTGTAAACATAGTAGGGGTTGATGTACCTTCGCTAACTCAGACTTAGTATAATTACAATGATGTTAGTATCATTGTAGCGAAATTACTAGCAGTTCGGTCAGGCTGCTAAAGACGCCATTTCAACTTCACACACTCCGTTGCTTTGATTGGTCGTATGTCTATCCAATTGAGTGCAGAGGCATTTTTCGGTTGAGACACGCCTCATAATTTTAGCTCAATGGAGTGGTATCAGACTCAAATTCTGACTAGAATTGAGTATGACAACGTCAGGCTAGCTTAATTCAGCTTAAAATATAATTTGATATATAATACAGATTAAATACAGATACAGATCAAAGAGTAGAAGTGAAACATATTTCAGGTGCCAACACTAGATCAAATGCAAACACGACATGATGACGTCACATATATGCTAATTAGCGGGTGACATCATCACCACCACACTCTCTCAAAATCCTGTGGGAAACACTGAACAAAAATATAGCTGTAGACAGCGATACGGGGCCAAGCAACAATGGTCCTGCAACACGCAACGAAGCTGAAAGGACATGCAATTGAAGAATGCAATGTAGCAGATATGTATGGGAACTATCAGCACACAGGACTCAGATGAGAATGAACATAATGAAAAAATAAAAATTAGTCCAATGCTGACCTAGAAAACAATTGAACCACCAAAGCATCATACATGTTACACATGAGACTTAAACCAAAAGAGCACAAATGAAATAAAACCTGTAAAACTAATAAAGTAAAATACAAATCATGAATTAAAGCTTTTGACTCTAAAGTAAGAGACTTCAATTGCTGCCCTAGCCAGGATTTGAACCCATGATCTCCAGGTTTCACACCTGTCATTCATCTGGTTGAGCTACAGGGGAGACCACATACATACAGCTAGCTGCTTAAGCTAGATTGCTGTAGTGACAATGTGTATGTTCAAGTTTGGAGAGATTTTTATCAAAGAACAGAATATTTTTTTAAATCCCCTGTAGGTAGTCAAACCTGTTTGAACATTTGACTCTACATGACAGAAATTTGTCAACCATTTTAATTGTTGCCCTACGCTGGATTTGAACCCGCAACCTCTGGATTTCATGCCCATCACGCATTTGGTTGAGCTACTGGGAAGGCATAGATTACCCCATCAAATATTCTCCATAGAAGTTTAGTTGATTAAATGGTTTAAAAGTTATTCCTGTTGACAAATGAATTACTTTTGAACAAAGATAAATATCAAAATTCTGTTTGGTCATTTCTATGTGGCTCGGTCCAAAGATAATCTGAGCCAAATTGTGTAACAATTAAACAAACACTGCAAAAGTAGTAGCAAAAAAACTGAATACTCTACTTTTCAAAATGGCCGCTACTGCATTTTTGAACTGGTGATGATGCTTGGCCACCAAATTGCAGGCCGTGCAGAACATGGAAAACAGACTGGTTGAGAATAATAGGTGAGAATAAACTCAAAACAAATATTAATAGAAAAACATAACACATGCATCAGATGGGATTCAAACCCTTAACCTCTGAGTTTTGATGCATGCGATTTAATAGACTGAGCTACACAGGCAGTGTAGCTAGCCAAGGTTTTCAGAGCTGCAAGCATTCAAATGGAGGAAAGAAGGTGCAGACATGACATTGCAGAGCAGAAATAACAAAATTACAATTTATATGAGAATCAGATAGTTTAAGTGAGAAGAGTTAAAGTTTAATTCAAGAAAAACATGTTTGTATAGGAATGCACAACATGTTACAATACAGTCATAATAATTTAATATGACGAAGAGACAATGTCACAGGGACAGTCAACTTTGGACAGGTATTTCTCGGGAATGGCAGAGAATATCAAAAATGTGTTTGGTCATTTCTGTGTGGATTGCTTCAAAGTTTATGTGAGCAGAGCCTGGCATAAAAAAGACTTAATTTGCAAAAGTAGTAGCGAAAAAACGACTGCACATATGCTATGAAATAAGATATGAACAGAATGTTGAAAACTGACAAATGAGATATTGTTGCAATCGACATAAACCAGTGAATAAAAATTCACAAAGAAAATGAATATCAGACAAAGTTTTCAGAAGTTATGGGCTGTTTTATATAGTTTATGAACCCTAGGTGGCGCTGTCTTCAGATTTTCCAGGTACCTTCAGGACATCATACCGATGCTTCCTACCGATTTTTGTGCCGATACATTATATAGAATAATAGTTATCCCAATTTAAAACCAAATTCAAAATAGTGGACAGGCGGTTTGGTCATTTCCGGCATAATATATATCGACAGATTGGTCATGAGCCAAGGAATCCATAGACACTAAGATCATAATTTTCTATCAAACATTTCAAGAGTTATGGGCAAAAATAGCCATTTTTCATATCTCATGACCCATAGGTGGCGCTGTCCTCAAATTTGGCATGGTACCCCAGTTCATGGTCCTTATGAAGGGTACCAAGTTTCATTTCAATTGATCAAAGAATGACCGAGATAATGACTCAGAACGAATTTTGGGTCGACATCGATAAATGTATGCAGTTATTACTTTTGAACAAAGATAAAAATCAAAATTCTGTTCGGTCATTTCTCTGCGGCTCGGTCCAAAGATTCTCTGTGCCAAATTGCGTAACAATGCAATGAACGCTGCAAAAGTAGTAGCGAAAAAGCAAAATACTGTACTTTTCAAAATGGCCGCTACTGTAATGGGTGGAGTCTTAATGTAAGGTGGTCATTGTAAAGAGCGTGAGGAGAGGAATCAGATGTAATAGGTAGAGTTTTTGTTGATCAAATGATTCTACAGTTATAACCATTTGAATATTGAATTTTTGAAGTGTTGGTGGCGCTATAGAGTTAATGCTAGAGACCCCATAGTTGGTCACATGACTATTTAGGACCACCACTACAAGTGTGCCAAATTTGTTTCATTTTCCTATGTACGGTTCATAGGGCTGCCATAGACTCCCATTGGGGAAGAAGAAATATAATAATAATAATAATAATAATAATAATAAGAAAACCATCAAACGCAATAGTGGCCTGCCGCCCTGCGGGCTTGGCCCCTAATAATACTTTGATGGCATTACTAAACTTGTGGTGGTTTTCTGTGACAGGAAAGAAACATAAGCCATCAACATCTAATAATTTGCGCGAGATGGAAAAATGCCGTTCTCCCGAGAGCATCAAGCTTCTGTCATGCTAACACGTTGACCCCAAGGGATCTTATGAAAAACTTTCCATTATTTTATTCGAAGTCAACGAAAATCGAGCAGGACCAAAACATTTTACAGCTGTTCGCTGTGAAAAAAGTTCAGGGACGACGTCCCAAAGATGACAGCAGCAATGACGGTTTGATTAATGACAAAGTAAGTGTTTTGATTAATGCCATTATTTTTTTAATCAGTGTATACCACTACTCAACTAAATGAATATAACATGGCAAAGATGAATGCACATTTACATATTAATTCAATAGATTTATAGCATTTTGAAAAAAACTTGGATTTATTGCATTTTGTGGCAAAAAATAATATGTTTTTATAATAAATCTTTAAAAATCAAATTATGGATTTGAATTTTTAATGTTTTTATAATCTAAAGATGCTATGTGAAAGTTCGTGACAGAAAACAGCGATTTCATCTCGTCACTTTCTTGGTATAGAAAACAAATTTTTTCCCCAAATTAGTCAAAATGGATTTATTGCGTTTTGGAACCAAACTCTTCAAATATTAACTGGAGAAAGATTTAATCCCAAAGCTGTCAAATTATAATAAATCAATTCTACACTACATCTAACAAACCAAACAGGAAATCCAAACAAACAGTAAATATTTTATCCAAAACACAAAGCACACAGTTTGTGATTAAATGTTTGGGTCTAGGATTAGATACCACAATCGAATAGGATATTTAATGCCTGACTAAAACACAACTGGTTTACATTTAGAATAACTAAGTTTCGTAAAACTATCCAAACCAATTGTGAGGATTGCTGGACAGATGAACCCAAACGCAACGATGTCAGGGATAAACAGAAAACACTTTATTCTATTGACAAAACAAAACCCACGAGGGGGTACAAAACATGAAAACATATAACACTTGACTATGACTGGATACTAGACTAGACTGCAACACGACCACAAGAACAGAACACAATGAACCTGCACAGAACAAAAGATACACTCACATTAAATAGAAGAAAGCAAACAAGGTAACAAGCGGGAACAGGTGATGGGAATAAGTGATAATTAACAATAAGCAGGAGGACGAGGGAGCGGGGACAAATGACAAGACACCGGAGGTACATGCCAAACACAAAAACAAGGCATGAACCTCCACACAAGGCCAGGGACTGCCAGAACTCTGCCACCATGACAAAATACAAATATAACAAGACTTCAAGGCAGAGTCCTGACACCAATGTTATGTGCTGAGATCATCAACCTGCTATTTGTGAGGAATGTCAATAACTTTATTACAGGTTTAATGTGATAAGAAAAATTCACTTTCATAGTTACTTTGAGACCATGTTACATTGTAAACAGGCGCTACATAAATACATTTCTTTATTGATTTGAAATAATAGTGGCTGATTGTAAACTATGTTTAGTTTGATAGGTATAGTCCGAATCTAATTATAGCAGAATTATTTCACTCCAAAACAAGAACCAGTTCATAATCATAAACCAACAGAAAATACTGCCCTTTCTAAGACCATAAAAATGAGGAAAAGAACCAGATAATTGCAAATGTCCCTGTGAGAAATTTATGCACAATGTTCTAGACAGAGCAATGAACCTGAAATGTAAAACTATATTAAAACGGTTCATCACTAAAACTCAACTTGGGAAGTTTCTTTCTCTACACTGGGCAGAAGCTCTCCTAAAAATGACTCACCCTTGTTTAGACAAAAAAAACCTGCAAGAGCTTACGTTTTAAAATTGGCAAAACACCCAAAAAGTCCACGGAGATATTCAAATTGGACCTTCCCTAAACAAACAGGTAAAAGCAAAAAGCACATGAATATTTAAAAGATAACATAACTCCAAAGGGAGATCAATGGGTTATGCAATGTGTTACGCAAGGAATAATTGACGACAGGCCTTTGAATTATTCAAAATTAATTTTTTTACATTTTTTTTAAACTAACTTTACAGGACCAGAGTCAATTATTTCACTTATACCACAGTTACCACAAACATAGTCTCGCGTAGCCAGACCTTCAATACTGAAGGTCTGGTGTTTTTCGCTGCTTTTTCTGGACAAAGCCCGCCCACGAGCTGTTTGACCGACAT
Source organism: Misgurnus anguillicaudatus (assembly GCF_027580225.2). Lineage (NCBI taxonomy): Eukaryota > Metazoa > Chordata > Actinopteri > Cypriniformes > Cobitidae > Misgurnus > Misgurnus anguillicaudatus. Next base: position 27,614,839 of record NC_073361.2, on the reverse strand, counting down.
GTCAAACAACCAATCACAGTTTGTTTCATCTAGCGTCACGTTTCGGACTCCCCACAATAACGAGCCGGCTGGCAACAAGTCAGTTATTGAAATAACCAGCCGCAACCAAATAGTATCTAAATAAACAACATTACTCACCATAGGACAACGTTGAGCACTTCATCAACAGCCACACCAATGAGACGATCCTGTTAAATGTCTGTTTGAAGCATATCTCTCCACTTTTTAACACATACAAGCAATTCAGGAGAACCAAACTTTTAAACTCCAACTGCCTTAAAGAAAACTCTTGGACGTCTTTTAGAGAGTCGATGCCGCGAACTATGCATATTTTTGAGAATCCAATGTTTAGCTGATCATGATAACTGCTCATTATTATCCACGTGAACACGACTGATTCTCTTCCTCAATGTCAGAGCTTTGTTTTCCAGTGACCGAAACTAATCGCGACACTCGCGTCTCCTGGAAATCCGTTTTTTTCCAACCAATCAAAGACGACTTTAACATTCTCACAGGGTTTCCAGAAAAGTGTACGAAAAACATCAGACGTTCAGCCAACAGTTTGTGGGCGTGACGTCTGAGGCTGAGACTACCACAAACATGACTCTGGTGGTTATTTAAGACATTTGATAGGTTTGTGTGAGTTTTACAGAAAAATAATCTACACATATGGAACATTTCTTAACTAATCAGAATAAAGCATTCAACAGGCCTGTTGTATAATCAATAATATGGAATAAGAGGAACTACACAGAGAGAGAGAGAGAGAGAGAGAGAATGATCAGTCTATCCCATAACCAGAGAGACACCAGTCTGTCCATAAGCAGAGAGAGGCATTAGTTTGCCCATAACCAGACAGAGACATCATTCTGTCCATTACCAAAGAAAGATCAGTTTGTCCACAATCAAAGAGACACAGATCAGCCTGTCCATAACCATAGAAAGAGAATAGTCTGTTCTTAACCAGAGAGACATCAGTCTGCCCATATGCTGAGAAGGACATCAGTCTGTCCATAACCATAAAAAGAGGTCAGTCTCCCCATAACCAGAGAGAGAAATCAGTCTTTTTATAACCAGAAAGAACAATCAGTCTGTCTATAACCAGAGAGAAACAAGTCTGTCCATAACCATAAAGAGAGAAAGAGATTAGTCTGTCCATAACCAGAGACATCAGTCCAAGAAATTAACCATTAACCAAGAAATAAAAAATATATATTGCTTGAAATTAGGAATTCTGTCCTAGAAATTTCATCAATTTCTTCATTCGATTCAGCCATTTCTTTTAACTTTCTTTTAAGAATATACAAGGTAAAATACGGATGAGAGAAAGAGAGACAGACCGAGAGGGAAATTGAGGCAAAGAAATTTACATTTGCATTATTAATTAACATTGCTGGCATATCTAATCATCTAGTCATTGGTCTGCCTGTGTATACTGATGACCTACCGGAATATTCCCCGTTCATTAAAAAATTATTCAAATTGTTCAATAACTAAAACCAAGTATCAAATTTTATGGGCAGCATCCATATAAATCTGTCGAGTGGGCAGGAAGGGCGAGATATATTCACCAGTCTCAATATTCAGGGGAGAAAGGTGCTAGTTGTCAAAGGCAATATCTCAAAAGCCATAACGTTTAAGTTCTCCTCTGGCTAACCAACATTAACATGCCAAAATTAGTTTACTGCAAGTCATGCATCGTAAGCAATGTTCAAAACAAAATGATATTGAGAAGAAATAAAGTTTGGGTGGTCCTAATACGCTCACCTCTCTTACACATCAACACACAACATTAATGACTAGTCATACAAGTTATTCTCAAATACAAAGCCGGACTGGACACGCTAATTAACATCCAACCGGCAACATGAATTATTGAGTTTTTAATCCCGCCCGCTCACAGTCGGGTCCGCACCGGGCAGGTCAGGTGACTAACGGTGGGGGAGAGAGTCATATTGAGTAACACGCCCCTTAAACATGACAGCTACTGGTCCTTTAGACTTACATAGGTCCGTACAGGTCATAGAAAACAAATAGCCTTCTCTTCTGGGGTTCCTTTGTGCAAGAATGAAAGGATTAACAAACCTTGTGAAAGAAAGGATGTTGATATCTCTTACAGGTCATTCATCACACATCATGCAATGAACAGTGTTCCCACACCTTAGTTAACTTCAAACCTTTCAAGGACTTTCCAGGTCCAATACCCTCAAATTCAAGGATTAAATGTGGGGACACATTTCAAGTAAGAGCAAGGTTACATCGTGTTACCTTTTAAGATACATTGTTACAGTTCCCTTTCGAGGGAACTCGCGCTGCGTCACTGCGGTGACACTTTGGGGAGCCTCCAGGGGTAAGTGCGTCTAAATGTGTATGTCGTTAAGCCTCACCATTGGTTGAATTTGATAAAGACAGGGTGACGCGGGAGTCAGGAAGTATATCGCTATCTGAAATATTGCCAAAGACGGCGTTACAGGGACGCAGGAAGTATGGCAAGGGAGACGCAGCGTCTCGTTCCCTTCTCAGAGAACAACAGTTACATACGTAACCCGAGACGTTTTGATGTGTCAAACACAACTATGCAAAAAAGCATTTTGGTATGAATCGACATTCGCATACAGAAGATATAAGCATTTAAAGCGAGCAGTTTAGCACGTGTGCTTAAACAGTGGTCACCAATCCTGGTCCTGGGGGGCCGGTGTCTCTGCAGAGTTTAGCTCCAACCCTAATCAAACACACCTGAAGCAGCTAATTAAAGTGCTTTAGGTTTGTTTGATTAGGGTTTGAGCTAAACTTTGCAGAGACACTGGCCCTCCAGGACCAGGATTGGTGACCACTGGCTTAAAACGTCTAGAAATTGTATGATATTATCCTGCACTACACAGGGAACAATATGGATTTTTTTTCCAGAAAACTTGCATGAAATAGATTCAAGCACTTTCAATGACCTGTATCCATGTATGTAGATTTTCAAAAACTTCCCAGGGCCTTGAATTATTTCCCCCAGATTCACAAACTTTCAAGGATTTTAAGGACCCGTGGGAACCCTGAATGAATTTTATTCTCTATCATAATTTCTAATTGATGATTTAACCACAGACTACATCAATTTGTAATTCTCATTTTTATGAACAATCCTTTACTTTTATCCTTTACATTTAAAAAAAAATAAGGCATTGATAAATATACAACTAAATGATCTTTTTAAAATAATGTATGTCTAAAGCTTTAAGACTCTTTTCTAAACACAGCCAGGCGCAGCATTGCTCGTCCAAACATTTGTACTGAATCTGAATGGTGTTTATCAGCACTGCGTTTTCACCGGTAGCCTTCACGATCCCCTCAATCTCGCTTTCATTCACTCTCCCCTTTCAACAAGGTAGGGCTGCGCTCACCTGGAAAATTAGGTTTTTCCACTAAAATGAGCTCTGCTTGCTTTAGACCTATCGGATAGCCGGAAAAGAGTTCGGCTAAAAGAGAAGCAATAATCAAAAGGAAACCCAAGGTGCCGGGTTGTTTGGACGAGATGAGAATGGGGCGCCCGCCTGTGCGTACTCCCACGCTCCCCAGCTAAAGATCGGGATGCGCGCAAAGGTCAAATCATCCATAAGTCAGGAGAAGCATCGGGGACAGCTGATGTGAAGAGAGACATTCGCTCTTCTGAAACAATCCCGCTGTGTCTCTCACCTCAGACATAATGAGTTCATTCAGAGGAGATGAACCTGAGCCTGCAGCGTTACACAATTTACCTCAGAGAGAGAGAAAGGTGGTGAAAAAGAGAGAAATGAAGTGAGAAATAAGTCTCATTCAACAATCATCTTTCGTAAGGAGGAAATTAAGATGCATGTGGGCATGACTGCATAATGTTTTACTAACCTGGAGAACATTAAAGATAAACAAGGAAGCGTTACAACCAACTATTTTGATAATAGAGTAATCTGTCAAAAACTGATCACATTTTTGTGGTCATAATTTTCTTACTCTTATGTTGTTACAAACCTGTATGAATTTCCTTTTTCTCATGAACACTAAGGAAGACATTTTGAGGAATGTTTGTAACCAAACCATTCATGAGCCCTATTCAGTTCCATAGTAAGAATCCGAGTCTGACTAAGTCACCTCTTGGTAAATTAAGATAATAAGTGCATCCGACATTCCAATCTATGAGGGTCACGCTGGATCAGTTTAACTCTTTAGTCACGCAATCTTCAGATAAGACTAATGGAAGAGCAGACCTGTCAATCTTAATGTCCTACCTAGAAAAACAACATAGACCAAAACTAGACAGAAGATGAGGCAGCTCCTCTTCAATCACTCACTTAACCAGGCCTCAGTGGTAGACACACACACTTCTTTACCATTTTAATTAAGCTCTCTCTCTCGCACGCACGCACACACACACACGCACACCTTGCATCATCCTTTTGCATCCCCTTACTCACGTACACACAGAGAACTCACTTAAACTCACAAAACATTTTCATTGTCTCATTAGTGACTACTTGCTATTCTTCTTTAAGACAAAACTTTGCAGTGTGACTTATCGTGCATCACAAACAATACCTCAAATCTTGTGAATTGAAGAGTTTGAGGGGTTTTAAAGGTACGATGTGAGACTTTTCGTGACATTTAGTGGTGAGACTGTGATTTGCAACAAACGGCTTAGTCCATAGCTCAAAAAAGCATAGTGAAGCTATGGTAGCCGTAGGGCTGCAAAATGATTAATTACGACTAAGCGTTTGCGGCATAAAAGTTTGTGTTTACATCATATATGTGTGTGTATGGTTTATAATAATCATGTGTGTGTAGTTTTAAAGGGTCATTTCATGAAAATCTTACTTTTTCCATGTTTAAGTGCTATAATTGGGTCCCCAGTGCTTCTATCAACTTAGTAAATGTGAAAACAACAATCCAGTAACTTCGTTTTGGTAAACCATTCTCTGCAAGCATGTAAAAAAAATAGGTTGTTGACATGTGGCTCCCCTTGTGATGTCAGAAGGGATAATACCGTCCCTTAATCTGCACTATCCAACCACGGCACTGCCATTTAGTGCAGAGATCAACTCATTTGCATTTTAAAGGACACACCCAAAAATTGCATATTTTTGCTCACACCTACAAAGTGACAATTTTAACAAGCTGTAATAAATTATCTATATGGTATTTTGAGCTAAAACTTAACATGCATACTCTGGGGAAACCAAAGATTCGTTTGACATCTTAAAAAAGTCTTGTGAAATGTGTCCTTTAAGACAAATAAAATCCATTTATATATTAAGTATTTATAATTATATATAATATAAATGATATATAAAAATAAATACACATGTAAATATATTTTTAAATTTATACTTAGATCTGTGTTTATTTATTAATAAATAAATATATTAGGGCTGGCCATACATTAATCTAGATTAATCTCATACAAAATAATTTTTTTTTTTTTTTTGCATAACATATGAGTTTGTGCTGTGTGTAATTATTATGTATATATAAACACACATTCATGTATGTATTTAAGAAACATTTACATGTGTATATATTATATATATTTATTTATATTTGAATATATTCTATATTATTTCTTAAATATATACATATATATATAAATAAAACATTTCTTAAATACATATATTTAAGAATATATATATATATATATATATATATATATATATATATATATATATATATATATATATATATATATATATATATATATATATTTATATATATATATTTTTTTTTCAACAACAATTTTATCTATATAACACAATTAATTTACGACTTACGTTGACCAATGTGCTTTCCAGGAGGTCATAAAAACAAAACAAAAGAAAAAACAAACAATACATGAAAACAAACAGACAGAAGAGTTTAAAATAATACAAATAACCAGTCATATGCTTTAGAAAATAGAAATGTCTTTAGCCTGGACTTAAAAATATTGAGAGAGGTGGCTTGTCTGATGGACAGTGGCAAGGCATTCCAAAGCCTGGGGGCAGCAATAGAGAAAGCGTGATCACCTCCTACCCTTAAGTCTCGATTTAGTCTCGATTTTATACACAAAAATAAAATTGTATTTTACATAATTATAAAATTATCATAAACAGTACACACACAAATATATAATGTAAACAAAAACTTTTATTCTGCAAATGATTTGTCGCGACTAATCGTAGATAAAAATGGCTCATACCAAGATAATAAAAACATTACAGTTCATTATGTAAGGTCTTTATACACCACTGGTAATATAGTTATGTATATTATATTGCATTTCTGATTCTTCTAAAAGTCCCACATTGCAAGTTTTTAAAGTGATAGATTTAGATTGACAGATTATATCAGGCATGACTATCGGCTGAGGGAGAAAGAACAAAATGTGCATCATATTTATTTTCTTAATTTGGAAAAATCACAACATTTTGTTATTGGGAGTGGACACAAAAAATCTGATCAATTTAACATTTTAAAATACGTATAAATCATATATGTATTATTTTCAATCAGACCAGAGTGTTAAACTATCGGCCTATAGTGTGAATATTGCTTTTATTGTCCGATACCGATTATTGGCTGATATATCGGTGCATTTTTAATTATGTTTTCTACCATTCTAACACTTCTTCTTTATATCTAGCGACTGGTTATATTCCCTCTCTAGACAGAGACCGAACTATTAATGAAAGGGGCAAGGCTTTAGCACACCACATCAACACACTACACACAGATTTATTTGGCGAAACTCCCTCACCTGCAACCCATCACCAAATGTGCCGTATCGAGTCACCCCCAAGTGCACAATAGCACACTAATAGAACATTAGGGATTCACTGGAGCACAGTTTACGGTGGATATTTATAGCAGAAGGTGCCTGGTGCTGACGTCATACGGTCCCCCACCCGCCCATCCTCACATGGGGTGATTAATGAGGAGCTGCTCGCTACACAAAACACAAGACTGCTGGAGTCTCCCTGCTTAACAGAGCCGGTCACACCAGCAGACAGCCGAGTCCAAAATATGACTGTTTCATCATCTATTTTCATGTCGTTTTCTTTCAGATGACTGGAACAACTGGGTGGACGGACACAAGGGTCACTGTCATCCTTGTTAAATTCGACTGGGTTATACTGAGATTGGGGTTTAAATATTATATGCATAATACACGTGTGTGTACTGTGTGTAATTATTATGTAAATAAAATAAATACACAAACATTCATGTGTATATATTTAAGAAATGTATATGCAATATTATGTTATAAATGTATACATGTAAATGTATATTACAATTATTACAAAATGTATTTGTGTATTTATAATGTATTTTTTTACGATTAATAAATTTTTTTTACGATTATACATTTTTCCAAACCATTGTTCTTGGTGTTGTTGGTGCCATGCTTTACCAATCGAGTTACATTGACATAAGAAACCAATACAGTCTGAGCTGTCTTTTTAAGTATCTGGTAGTGTATTACAAAAACACACACTCCTGATTACACCCAATTTTAAAATCTGACCAAAAACAGATGGATTAGTCCCTTTGTCACTGCACACAACCATAAAGAGAAATATACTACAACACGGCACCTGTGGAGGGTGCCATAACCATCAATCCTAAACACGATTGGGATGTTATTATTGTGATTTATTATTTATGTATAATATTACAGGTTTTGTGGTGACCTGTAAACAGCTTAAGTTCAGCAAGAAATTTTGGTGACGGATTGAGTAAATATTCTTTCCTAAAAATAAAAGTTCATCACAAAATGAGATTCTTATGGTACATTTAAGAGATATGGTTCCTAAAAAAGGTGTCATGTAGCAACCTACACTCACCTAAAGGATTATTAGGAACACCGTACTAATACTGTGTTTGACCCACTTTCGCCTTCAGAACTGCCTTAATTCTACGTTGCATTGATTCAACAAGGTGCTGAAAGCATTCTTTTTTAAATGTTGGCCCATATTGATAGGATAGCATCTTGCAGTTGATGGAGATTTGTGGGATGCACATCCAGGGCACGAAGCTCCCGCTCCACCACATCCCAAAGATGCTCTATTGGATTGAGATCTGGTGACTGTGGGGGCCATTTTAGTACAGTGAACTCATTGTCATGTTTAAGAAACCAATTTGAAATGATTCGAGCTTTGTGACATGGTGCATTATCCTGCTGGAAGTAGCCATCAGAGGATGGGCACATGGTGGTCATAAAGGAATGGACATGGTCAGAAACAATGCTCAGGTAGGCCGTGGAATTTAAACGATGCCCAATTGGCAGTAAGGGGCCTAAAGTGTGCCAAGAAAACATCCCCCACACCATTACACCACCACCACCACCAGACTGCACAGTGATAACAAGGCATGATGGATCCATGTTCTCATTCTGTTACGCCAAATTCTGACTCTACCATCTGAATGTCCCAACAGAAATAGATACTCATCAGATCAGGCAATACTTTTCCATGAGCTTGTGAAAATTGTAGCCTCTTTTTCCTATTTGTAGTGGAGATGAGTGGTACCCGGTGGGGTCTTCTGCTGTTGTAGCCCATCCGCCTCAAGGTTGTGCGTGTTGTGGCTTCACAAATGCTTTGCTGCATACATCGGTTGTACGAGTGGTTATTTCAGTCAAAGTTGCTCTTCTATCAGCTTGAATCAGTCGGCCCATTCTCCTCTGACCTCTAGCATCAACAAGGACTTTTCGCCCACAGGACTGCCGCATACTGGATGTTTTTCCCTTTTCACACCATTCTTGTAAACCCTAGAAATGGTTGTGAGTGAAAATCCAAGTAACTGAGCAAATTGTGAAATACTCAGACCGGCCCGTCTGGCACCAACAACCATGCCACGCTTAAAATTGCTTAAATCACCTTTCTTTCCCATTCTGACATTCAGTTTGGAGTTCAGGAGATTGTCTTGACCAGGACCACACCCCTAAATGCCTTAAAGCAACTGCCATGTGATTGGTTGATTAAATAATTGCATTAATGAGAAATTGAACAAGTGTTCCTAATAATCCTTTAGGTGAGTGTATGTTGGTCAGATCAGTCTCTTGCTTATGTTAAAAGCACAACTGCACAGAGGAGGATTTCTAAAGAAGTTTAAACCAGACCTAAACAGGATCTGCTATTGCATCATGGTTCAAAACGCTTAAAATTGTAGACTTTTACAATTCAAACACCTGCCCTGGTCTGACACAAAAGTGATTGGCTACCAACACCATCACTAATTCAATCTTGGCCAATCAATCATTTATTTGGCATGTTCACAGTAGGTTGAAGGTGAGATATGTAATGCCTAACCTGATGGCGGTCTTCTCCATGGCATCAGGAGTGTCGATAGCGGGCAGGTCATCTGCCAGAATCTCCTCGGGACTTCTCGGGTCAATCACGATCCCGCGCTTATCCTTATCCTTGATCCCGATGCCCGCTGTGATGGCATTCCACAAAGCATTCTGGGACTTGGAACCTGATGCAACAATCAGAGATCAAAAGCTCAGAGGACACCAGAATGTCAGGTCAAGGCGAGAAGACAAAAATGCAGCATTTAACTTTACAGAAAAGCATCCTGTTGCAGTTTTAAATATCTCGAACGCCTCTCATTCAACAATTTAGGGGGTTGCTATTGTATAAATATATAAAAACAGTGCATCTCTCTCTCTCTCCTCCTGGAATTTTAACACCTGCTACAAGCTTTAGTATAACAGGTCAGTATGTCTGATCAATTTCATTTCAAACTTGTTTCATCAGTAAAAAAAACATATTTTATAAAGTCAACAGCTCAGCACACGTGTCTGTTATTTAAATACTCACGTGCAAAGCGTGCCAGAGGTCTCGAACTGCTCTCTCCAGCTTCATTCGCCACTGCAGAAAAAAGAAACAAGAAATACACAGATGTGTGAGGACACGTAAGGATGAGGGCCTTTCTGAAACAACAGTGATGACTCACCATAAATGATTTCTTTCCACCAAATGTCAAGTTTAGTCACAAACACAAAAATCTGCAAATGTAATTTCCATTTCATCTGAAATGTTGTTTGTATGAAGATGCATTCAAAAGCCTTCAATAAACATAACAAAATTCACTCTCAGTGATGTTATTTACATGTAACTTATAAATATGCTAAAGATACAGTAATAGGAAGATTAAGGATAATAGTTGCACCATTTTGTGCATCTCATCAGAATGCCATTGCTAGTCATTGCACATATCTTGGATAATTGGCTATAGTAAAAGTATTAAATAGTTCTAACGTTTCTAGTAAACAGCAAAACAATTACTTATGAACATGCAAAAAAATCAGCCTTCACTTGTGACAACTAGCCCCAGTCTCCCCTACACTTCCAGCACAGTTTTCTGGGGAAAAAACTGATAAGCAAAGAAATAAAAAGTGTGAGAGAGAAAAAGAATAGCTCAGCTTTATACTTTTTGATTTGTAGACAGGAAAAATACAAGGCTACAGACCCAGAGATTAAGAGTATGACAAAGAAAATACCTGCCGATTCAGTAAATGCAGCTTTTGACCCAATGTTGCCAGATCTTAAGAAAAAATAAATAAAAACCAACCCAAAACGAACAGAAACAAGTTAAATCCTGTGTTTTGTGTATAAGACTAAGTATATAATGCTTACTATAACCTGCATATGTCTACTTTTTAACTTAAAGTGTCTCATTAGGTGGTTAAAATCAAGCTCGATGTTTACAATGCCTACCGTTTATAAACCAGACCTGGCAACAGTCCAAGAATTTGTCAGGTGCTGAGGAAACATCGGATTTGCACTTTTCTGCTTTCTGTGGTAAAAGTTTCTGCTGACAAATGCGTCTTATTAAAAACCTGTGGTAGCTTTTATGATTCTTAGCCATAAAACAGCCTGTAGATAAACTCGGCTAGGGTTTAAAAGACAAACCGCGCGAATGTGTAGGCTAATATCGAGAAAGTGCGTTGCTATGCTATAAATAACTGAATAAACAGCGCTCCCTGACGGCCACCTGAAGAAAGTACACAACTCAACCACAACAGATTGTTTTTAGTTTGAACAGCTCTTACGTTTATTTTAGTCTAGGATTAGTCTAATCTAGGCTTGTACATTGTATTAAGTAACATGATTTGAATAATTATATCTGTTTTACTGTGTTTTTACATTTGTATTGTTCTGTGTAATCTTTATATTGTGTTTTAGGTAGACAATTTTAAGATCTGTTTAGGGACAATGGATGAAAATTTTTGTCTAATTCTCGTGCATTTACTGTATATTAATGTACACTGTCTTTGTCAAAAAATAATAATAATCCCTGTCTGGGAAACCGCCCCATTATTATTTATTTGGACAATTTCTGGTTAATAAACAGCAGCTTAAGGGTGTCACACACGGTTTCTAGAGGACTCTGGTAATGCAGAGTTTGGCTCTGATCCTAATCAAACATACCTGAACTTAACAAGTGTCAATAAAATACATGAAAATTACAAACATGTGTGTAGAAGCAGGACTAAAACTAAACTCTTTTTCTTAAGAAGGATTCAGCATCGTAATTAATTAATAAATACTTGGTCAAAGCGAAAAATAGATTAAAAGGATTAAAAAGAGGTTGTTTGCTCGCTGATGCCATTTTCTTTTGTTTTATTGTATTATTTTATTAGTTGTCTAACTAATCTCATCATCAGACACTCCCAAATTTACATAAACAAAAAACAGACAAAAACTTGTGTAAATGGTCAATTGTGTCAACCATCTTTCTGATTTCCCTAATAAATATTGCACTTATAGGTATAGGACCTGCCCAAATTGTACTCATACTAAAATATTTTAAATAATAAAAAATTAAATACTTGAACTTATTTAACTTATTTAGCAATAACATCCAGCTGACAACATTATACCAAACAAAAATTTAATCTACAATAATAAGTATTGCTATCTAAAAAGGCTAAAATAAAACAGACACACAAAAAACATAGCAGAATTTGTTTAGGTTTTAAAAAAATATAACATCTCTTAAAATTTTAAGAAAGTATATCAGGAAAAAGTACATAACTAACCAACCGCCCACAGCTGGAAAAAACGGTGTATTGTATTCACAAACATCTATTCAAACGAAATAACAAAACAACATTGCAATTAGATAACATATCACTTTACTGAACACGCAGACTGTAGTGTTGTCTAAATAAAACACATCAAAAAATTGTAACAATGCATGCACATAAAATATAAATGTATAAAATATATGCAAAATAAATGAATAAATGCAAAAAAGGCATTTGAAAGTACGAAAAAAATTATTCGAAAAAACAAGAAAACTGAAATAATTTGTTCAATACGGACCAGGACTGTAACCACAATAGACATTAACGTTGCGTTCACACAGGGCGTAATCGTTAACGCTTTTCATTCACTTTTAATGGGTTACGTCATGCGTTGCCGTACTGAATTGTGAATCCGTTGGTGCCGCGTAAGTGCCGCTGCAACGCGTGCATCAGCCAATCAGATCGCCCCACGCAAACAACCCAGGCAGAGCCAGCCAACCACGTTCATGGAGGACCGGAGCATAGGCCGCGGCCACTCTAACCGGCTGTTGGCCACGCTTCAGACAAGCCTTCTGTCAAGGGTTAACGCTTTTGCCTCGTGTGAATGTACCGTAATGCCAATCACATTGGCCGCTACACATGCTCCGGTCTTCCATAAAGAGGAACTATATTTTATGGCGTAATAGCACTTTTGGGAGTACTTCGACTCGCCTGAAAAGTCCGCTCCCCTTCTCCCTCTCATAATGGGAGAGGGTGGGTGTTACTGCGCAGAGTCGAAGTACTCCCAAAAGTGCTATTACGCCATAAAATATAGTTCCTCTTTTAAATCCGCTTAGAAAAGCGCTACGTTTTATTTTGTACCACCAAACTTGCTCGTATAACTACTCGTCTTAAATAGGAAAAACATTGATGTGTTTGGTCACTTCTAACTTTATCTCTAAATGGTACCATTGAATGAATGGGGCTAAGCTAAATGCTATCAAAGCGTCGCAGCGCGCTCCAGCGCTTACGTGCACGCACACATATGATAGAGGGATGTATATAAAATTCTTAGTTAAGGTAATAACATATTTTAATATTGAAAATGAGTAGACTATTCCTTTAAATATTAAATATTAAACAAAAACCTGAAAATATGAAATGTAGTGGAGTAAATATTTTGATAATATGCTTTGGAATGTGTGTTTTCCAAAGAAAAACACTAATAAAATACAAATACTTGAAAATGTACTTTTATGTAAAAAGTAAAAATACTTAAGTACTATACACCTCTGCGAAACCGTTAACGCTTGACGGAAGGCTTCTCTGAAGCGTGGCCAACAGCCAATCACAGTGGCCTCTACACATGCTCCGGTCATAGGGCCGATTCACACCGGCTGCGTGGCGTGTCTGTTGCGTATCAGTTGCGTGGCGGCTGCATCGCATTTTTTGTGTCTTTGCACACCAGAATCGTGCCTGGCGCACTGCTGCTGCTGTAGGTGACATATATTTTGCCTGGAAACGCTTCCAGCGTGTGGCGTGGAAAATAGGCGTCGGTCCTATTCCTAGCATTAACGCGTTTTCGGCGCGGCTCGAGCCGTGCCTGAGACGTGCGTGTCACGCAGGCGGTGTGCACGGTCAAACCTGCTAACATGGGAGCCTAAATAATAACGGACATGCCACGCAGCTGAGACGCTCACGCCAAGCAGCCGGTGTGAATCGGCCCTTACATAAATGTAATTGGCTGGCTCTATCTAGGTTATTTGCATAAGGCGATTTGATTGGCTGACGCACGAGTTGCCGCTTGAAAAGTTGAGAAATGTTCACAATTCAGTTCGGCAACGCATGACGTTACCCATTAAAAGTGAATGGGAAGGGTTAACGCTTACGCCTCGTGTAAACGTATCGTTAAAAGTGAATGAGAAGCGCTAACGCCCCGTGTGAACGTACCGTAAGGGTGACATGCCCCCCCCCCCCAATAATCAGAAATGGCCAAATTGCCCCCCTCAAATATTTGATGTTTTTTATACATACATATAGCCCTGAATATATTGGTCCCAAGCCCCCAATATTCAAGGTGTGGTTACGGGCTTGATCCAGACACAGTTGAATAAAAATTGTTAAAAAAGCAAAAAAGAACAACAACATAAAGAGATAGCGAGCGAGCGAGCGGTAGGAAGATGTGAGATGGTTAAGTGGAGGCTGTTTGAAGGGTTAAGTGAGGTTGTCTGCGGGTGGTGCTGAGGTAATGAGAGGGAAATTTAGAGAACCTTTAGCACAGCGAGTTCATCAGGCAGCCGAATGTCCAACGAGTGTCAGTGCTCAGGAGAGGAGAAAAGACTCTTCATTAGCGATAATGACTCCCGCTGGGCAGCTCACACGACTCCTCTAATGTGCTGATGACAGAATCGGCCTCAGCGGGGGGAAACACACTGTCACCCACGCCTCCTCTGCCAGGTAACTAGAAAAGACCCCTCAGTTTCCATCCACATACACCTTGCACCTGACCCAGGAGCTTTGGTGACGTGTCAACAGGTGCTTTAATGAGATCCCTCTGGGCGTCCTACCCACACATATATATACATATACAGAGGCAGCGGCACTATAGGGATGAGATGGGTTGGGGTTTGTTTGTTCGGTTTATTCACTACTAGGTCGTGACATCACATCCTGCCTCTGCCGGTGACCATGGAGACGGTAATCGCGCAGGCAGCATGGGAGATGCACGGGAGAAAACCCTTTCGGCCCCATCGTGACTGTTTGTGTGGGCTTGGGTTACAGTATGTACACGCTTTTAAGATAAACACGGGTTCCTGTGAGAATTGATCTCATCAGGAGGAATTAAACGGACAGGTTGGTACTCACAAAAGGATTCGTGCGAAAACGGACACACCATGGTTTCACTACAGTTGAAACAAAAAAAAAAAAAACCATGGTAACCACAAAATAACCATGATAGTAATCAACACATTGAAAAAAACATGGCTACTACACTTTTACCACAATAAAACCATGCTTAATTTTCCTAAGGGACCTTCTGCAAAGCACGTCACCATTTAGCACTGATTGTGTCTGTTATATAAGCCTTGACCTTTCAGAAATAATTGTCGACAATTCACATTCACGACAACTGTCAAGTCACGTCACTGCCGTGTATTGTTTTGCATCTGCTCGAGTCTACCCCGCCAACCCCAAAGCCTGCCAGACTTTGTCACGGGCAGATGTCGTATCCTTCGCTATCTGACAGTGCAATAAAAGAATTGCGGCTTTTGGAGAACACAGAGCACCGTGAGTCACTTTATCGAAAAAAGTTGTTTCTTACGCAATCTAATTGTACTCAGGCTGAAAGAAACCCAGAGAGACTTGACTAAAACTGAGTCTAATTGTTGCTTTCATGTTCCTATGACACACCCAGAGAGCATTTATATGCGAGAATGGCGCTCTTGAACCAATTTCCCAAAACATTTATGGTTTGAGAAGTTCACAAACCTTCACACATGCACAAACTAAGAAATCTAACATCTGTTTAAAATAAAGTTTCAAACTATATCCATACAAAACCATGCACAGCAACAGCACAATCTCACAAAAAAACTAAACCAGCGCTGGCCACAGAAACGCACCCACGCACACCTGACCAGCTGTTCTTACCAATGGTGAAGCTGTAACCGTCGATGCTGAATGTGGCACTCCGGCATTTTTTAAATCCTTGTTTTTTCGAGCTCAGCTCTGACATCTCGAAGTTTCCTGAAGGACAACTCTTCTATTCGTGAAGGGACGGACTTTAAAAGCAGACTCCTCAGGTGGAAAAGTGTCTTCTGAGTCAACACGTCAAAGATCAGAGGGGATCATTAGCGATAAAAGTGAAAGGCTTGGCATCTCCGGTGGGGACCACATCCCATGTGTAAAAATCTCTTGTGGGGTCTTTACACGGGCCCTTTATTTTAGCTCTTTCTATCTTGGTTGCCTGTCATAAACTGTATGGAGAATAAACACAGATGGGAGATGTCTCTCTCTCTCTTGTTCTCTCTCTGCCTCGCTCTACCCCTCCCATTCACACTGTGACCCTTCCCACTGCTACATTGTGTTTGATTACACTCTCACTCTCACTCACTTATTTATTTAAGGAGTGAGCAAACATGTATGTATTAGCTGATCGGAGTCAGTGAAACAGTGATGTTTATTAGTTTGTGGATCTGTGTGTGGTTACTGTACATGTGGGTGTGTGTTTACAAGCATCAGTCAAGGCAATCGTGATGTTGGCATGTGATACCACGGCACCAAATAAATGCTCAAACTAAAATATTGCATGGACAGAAGCTTGAAGAAGGTTACATTTTATTTGTTTCCATTTGTACTTCATATGAAACATGCTTCGTTCATTGCCATAGAAGTACTATTTCGAGTTCCCCAAAGAACCATTTTTTCCAACCTTTTTATAACCTTAAAGGGATGATGAAATAAATGAAAATTACCCCATGATTTACTCACCCTCAAGCCACACAAATTGTGTTATTTTAGTAAATGTTCTTGCTCTTCCAAGTTATGGTAGAAAAAAGGGTCCCTACTTTCAAGCCCAAAAAGGTGCATCCATCCAACACACCAGAATTGTGGTGAAGCATCTTGCAGGTGTTTATGATTTATGCCTCATGTACAACAGGTCTTTCTCTAACGCAATACTCGCTGTAGTGGTGGACCATTCACTGGTATTATGTTACAACCCTGTGGCACTTCAATTCGCTCGCTGAAAAGCACCTTGAAAGCCACACGTACACAAACTGATGCATCTGCCGTTTCGATCTTTTACAGAGTTACGCTGTCAGTCCTATAGTTACTAAGTTTTGTTTTGGATTATATACTCAATTATACATCTCTGATCTCTGGAGATCCAGCAATAGTTAAGTTGCTTTTGGTGATACAGCTCTCATATCGCTGTTGAGGCATTTTGAACTCCTGTTTGAATATTACTGATGTCATCGGAAATAAGAGAACTGGACATAACTATGTACCTATATACATGTACTGTACTCATTCAACCGTTTATGTTGTAATACTGAATGTAAAGTGGTCAGCTTCTCTGTCCTTTATAGTAAAAACTGCTGCGGCAATGACAAGTTCCATCAAAATACCGTGACATTATTTGATACCACAATGATTTCCCAAATTACCGTTTACATGCATTGCATTTTTGTGTTGACTACTGGAATGTTTTTAAAACAAAACATTTAACAAATGGTCAAAAAAACTGTCACTGGGTCAGTGCCCTTTTAAAAGGTCCTAATATCTCCCAATACAGAAATGTATACATTTGGTAGCAATTTGTACCTTTGAGGTACTAACATGTACACTTAAGATACAAATGTGCACTATTTGGTACATTTGAGGTACAAATGTGCACTCTTTGGTACATTTGATGTACAACTATGCACTCTTTGGTACATGTAATGTACGAATATGCACTTCTTCGTATATATTTGAAGTACAAATGTGCACTCTTTGGTACATTTAATGTACGAATATGCACTCTTTCGTTTATACTTGATGTACAAATATGCACTCTTTGGTACCAATATGTACCTCTGAGGTACTAGTATGTACATTTGGGGTACAAATGTGCACTCTTTGGTACATTTGTTGTAAAACTATGCACTCTTTGGTTCATTTGATGTACAAATATGCACTCTTTGGTACATTTGATGTAAGAAATATGCATTCTTTGGTACATTTGATGTACAAATATGCACTCTCTGGTAACAATATGTACCTCTGGGGTACTAATATGTACATTTGAGGTACACATGTGCACTCTTTGGTACATTTGATGTACAATTTCCACTCTTTGGTACATTTGATGTACAAATATGCACTCTTTGGTACATTTAATGTACGAATATGCACTCTTTTGTATATATATTTGATGTACGAATATGCACTCTTTGGTACCAATATGTACCTCTGGGGTACTATGTACATTTGAGGTACAAATGTGCACTCTTTGGTACATTTATTGTACAGTTTTGCACTCTTTGACACATTTGATGTACAAATATGCACTCTTTGGTACATTTGGTGTACAAATATGCACTCTTTGGTACATTTGATGTACAAATATGCACTCTTTGGTACATTTGATGTACAAATATGCACTCTTTGGTACATTTAATGTATGAATATGCACTCGTTCATATATATTTCATGTAAAAATATGCACTCTTTGGTACTAATATGTACATTTGAGTTACAAATGTGCACTCTTTGGTACATTTGATGTACAATTTTGCACTCTGGTACATTTGATGTACAAATATGCATCTCTTTGGAACATTTGATGTATAAATATGCACTCTTTGGTACATTTGATGTACAACTATGCACTCTTTGGTACATTTAATGTACGAATATGCACTTCTTCGTATATATTTGAAGTACAAATGTGCACTCTTTGGTACATTTAATGTACGAATATGCACTCTTTCGTTTATACTTGATGTACAAATATGCACTCTTTGGTACCAATATGTACCTCTGAGGTACTAGTATGTACATTTGAGGTACAAATGTGCACTCTTTGGTACATTTGTTGTAAAACTATGCACTCTTTGGTTTATTTGATGTACAAATATGCACTCTTTGGTACATTTAATGTACAAATTTGCACTTTATGGTACATTTGATGTACAAATATGCACTCTCTGGTAACAATATGTACCTCTGAGGTACTAATATGTACATTTGAGGTACACATGTGCACTCTTTGGTACATTTGATGTACAATTTCCACTCTTTGGTACATTTGATGTACAAATATGCACTCTTTGGTACATTTAATGTACGAATATGCACTCTTTTGTATATATATTTGATGTACAAATATGCACTCTTTGGTACCAATATGTACCTCTGGGGTACTAATATGTACACTTGATGTACAAATGTGCACTCTTTGGTACATTTATTGTACGGTTTTGCACTCTTTGACACATTTGATGTACAAATATGCACTCTTTGGTACATTTGGTGTACAAATATGCACTCTTTGGTACATTTGATGTACAAATATGCACTCTTTGGTACATTTAATGTATGAATATGCACTCGTTCATATATATTTCATGTAAAAATATGCACTCTTTGGTACTAATATGTACATTTGAGTTACAAATGTGCACTCTTTGGTACATTTGATGTACAATTTTGCACTCTTTGGTACATTTGATGTAAAATATATGCATCTCTTTGGAACATTTGATGTATAAATATGCACTCTTTGGTACCAATATGTTCCTCTGGGGTACTAATATGTACACTTGATGTACAAATATGCACTATTTTGGAACATTTAATGTATGAATATACACTCTTTGGTACATTTGATGTAAAATATATGCACTCTTTGGTACATCTGAGGTACACATATGCACTCTTTGGTACCAATATGTTCCTCTGGGGTACTAATATGTACACTTGATGTACAAATATGCACTATTTGGTACATTTGATGTACAAATATGCACTTTTTGGTACATTTGATGTAAAATATATGCACTCTTTCATATATATTTGATGTACAAGTATGCACTCTTTGGTACCAATATGTACATCTAAAGGTACTAATATTTACTCTTTGGTACATTTAATGTACAAATTTGCACTTTATGGTACATTTGATGTACAAATATGCACTCTCTGGTAACATTATGTACCTCTGAGGTACTAATATGTACATTTGAGGTACACATGTGCACTCTTTGGTACATTTGATGTAAGAAATATGCACTCTTTGGTACATTTGATGTAAAATATATGCACTCTTTGGTACATTTGATGTACAATTTCCACTCTTTGGTATATATGATGTACAAATATGCACTCTTTTTGGTACCAATATATTCCTCTGAGGTACTAATATGTACACTTGAGGTACATATGTGCACTCTTTGGTACATTTGATGTACAATTTTGCACTCTTTGGTACAAATATGTACCTCTGAGGTACTACTATGCACATTGGAGGTACAAGTGTTCACTCTTTGGTACATTTGAATACTAATATGCACTCTTTGGTAACAATATGTACCTCTGAGGTACTAATATGTACATTTGAGGTACAAATGTGCACTCTTTGGTACATTTGAGGTATAAAAATGCACTCAAATAAAAACTCTTTAGGTACAAATGTGTACATTTTGCAAAAAGTACCACCCTAGTAACAGCTAGGAACCATTTTCTCTCACATTGTACTATAAAATGTAACCACGGTAACCATGGCATTTTGGTGCAAATTATAGTCACCATGGTAAAAATGTTTAGTGTAAAAACATTATAAATGCAATACTGATAAATCCAATTTCAGTGTTTTTTCTCAAAACAGCAAGTGAACTACAAAAAGAAAGAAAAAAATAATATATGAGAGTGGCCTTGGGAAATGAAGAGGGGCCATGTTTGTCCCTTGGCAACTGCAAAAATATATTTCTTTATATTCGGGTCTTATTGCTGTGATCTGTTTTCACTATGTTCCCATACGGTGTCATGAAGGTGTCGGATCCAAATCAGATGAGAGCATTTAAACGAAAATGATGTTGCCTTGGTGTACGTTCTCTAAAGGAAGAGGTGAAGGAGCGAGCCTGTTTACGGTGTTCAGATACAACGTCTGGCTCACGGTGATAATTATTCCTATCAGTCCAATCCTACGATGCTCTTCAGTGATGTTTATCAGTTTACACTGTATTAAAACAAAGCACATTGCTGGTGTACAGATGACACGTACAGTCGCAACATGATCCAGAACACAAACCAAATGAGTGTGGAGTCTGTGGACCCCTTCCAGATCAGCTGTGTTTTTGTGCACCTGTTCATCAACCCCCCCCCCCCCCCCAAAAAAGCCACCTGCAGAGATAGTAGAGACCAAAGTACAGTGTGATAACCTAGAAACACCTGCTTTAAAGCCCTGTTGAGATTAAAATCTAGGAGTGATGATTCTGCATCTCACTCTCTCTCTCTACCACACGCATCTCCAGCTGTTTGTTTGCACCCTTGCACTATTTATAGATTTACACATATCTGTTTCTTCTCACCTGTGAAAATTTGCCAACACCTTTAATATGTGAAGTCACAAAGAGAAGGAAATGAGGGATGGATGACGTCCCTTGCTGAATCGCATGTCATTGCTGTAATTAAAGTAGTTCATTATTTGCTTACCATCATCTCATCCCATCTGATTTTTATGTTACTGTGGTAAAGCATGAACACAAAACAAGGTGTCCTACCAAGCTCTTTAAAATAAAGAAGATTTAAAAGTGCCATAGAATAAAAAACTGTACTTGCGTGTAGGCATAGATGAATAATAAGAGCTCTGTACACGGTAATGACATATCGTGAGCCTTTAACGGGTTTGTTTCCTTATTTTTATGTAAACCTTGTGCATGCAAAAGGTTGGAAAACAGACCAATCTCAACATAACACAGACTGTGATGTCATAGTAGAGATGTATGCCCCCAACATTAAATTACACATTAAATTAATTACAAAATTGTTAAAATGCTAAAAACAAAGTTGTGACTGCTGAGTTAGCACTACATGCTAGCTAATGCTATATGTTAGCATTTAGGCTGAAGTTATACTATTGACGTTACAGTTATGTTTTCCTAGTCCATAATGAAAAATCTCAAACTTACCACTGGAAAACGTCCATTAACAATCTCCAAACAATTAGTTGTTCATCAAAATCTGTATTTTTGTCTTCCTTTTTGTTTAGGAGAACAAAGAACCTAATGCTAGTCGCTATTCTTGTGAAATTAGAGTTATGAGGTGTCATAAAACATTTTGATAAAAAAAAGTAAATGCCAAGTAAGAGTATCAAAATAAGAAGCATACAGTTACAAACATCTCTTCATGTACTGTTTTGCACATGACTTCAAATGACATCATACAAACAAATTTTGTTGTTTTTTCCACATTTAAGAGGAACATTTTCATTACCGCAACGTGTCCATGACTGGATTTGGGTTCTTTGACATAAAAATATTTATAATAAAAAAATCTAAACATAAAAAGCTTCAGTGCATGTTATACTATAAACATTTACTGTAAAGAAACATGTGGTATTTGGTGATCATTGGTAAATGTAGAGACAATAATAAGGAATATAAATGTGTCCCAAGACCAATTTTCTCATCCTCCACAACAATTTTCAATCATTGTTTAAGCCCTCAAGGAACTAACATTTAAAAAAGAAAATAGTTGGAAGGGACATAATTGACTGTGACACTCAAGATGGCTACCAGGTAAGCAGTTCTTATTTTTTTTTCCAGATAAAAGTTAAAATTTTGTTTGTCACAGTACCTAGACAACTTTTAAGTTCTCATTACCGAAACATGAGTTTGTAAATGCAAATATTTAATGTAAAATTATGTTGCGGTAATGATCATTTTTGATAATGATAATCTAAAAAATGTAAATAATTCTATAGGAAATATTTTTATAATCCTCTAAAAATAATGGTTATAGTAAGTTCAGACCTAAATCTTATATGTGCTTCAATTGCTTTTTAAAAATTCTGATACTGGACACCTTCTAAATCTGGATTTCTATGAAGTTAAGTAAATTATGACAAAATTTTTATTTTTGGGTGAACTACCCTTTTAACGGTGACCACTCAATAAATAAAACGTGTAGTATTTAATGCAAACAAACCAAACAGCAGATGTCTGTCACATATCTACAGTATTTGAATAGCAGTGGAGTTGTTTTTGCAAAACTGCTGCTGTGCTGCGTAACGCAACAGAAGCATGCATTCACTGCCAGATAAAACCTGAGCGATTTATTTGAACAATGCAACAAGTGAAATAAAAACCAGGGTCGGCCTAGAGCGAAACTCTGTGAGAACGCTATAGAGAACGAGAGAAAGCTCAAGGACATTTACGGCAGAATAACTTCAGTGTCCCTGAGTAGGTGTAGCAGAATAAAAGCTTAGCTTATCTTATTCTGAATAGACCATAGTCCACATCCACAAAACTCCACACCGTACTCCAGGCTCACAGGTTTCCATGGCAACCAAACACAGCATTTACAGGTTAAAAAAGTGCATTTGAAGGTTTTGCACCATGTTAGATGTCCAAGTACTTGACATGTAGTGTGTTGTCTCTGGTTGGCACCCCAGAGCTTTAATGAAGGTTTATGTTTGTTTGGGAAGGTGACTGTGTTGTGAATAAACCTGTAGAAAAGAAATCACAAGTGTGATCTCTCTCTAATAGGCTATCTCAAATGTTTCTCCCAGATAAGGTGCCACACATGTCCTGAGAAGTAAAGGCAAAACATTTTAAATGTGGCTGGGTGCAGTATAGCTGTCATAACCATGGAAATTAATGGGACATGAGCCAAAAATATCAAATTACAATTTAAATAAATTGTGGTTTATTCGAACTGATGTAGCCTACCCAATTAAAAAGGTGTTTGATGACATGATTTGCAAGTCTATGATTGAGTCAAACAAAAATATGGGGTGACCTTGATACCACGGCTCCACCTGCCAATAACTACTGCACTAGTCTCGCGTAGCCAGACCTTTCAATACTGAAGGTCTGGTGTTTTACGTTGCTTTTTCTTGACAAAGCCCGCCCACGAGCTGTTTGACCGACATGTCAAACAACCAATCACAGTTTGTTTCGTCTACAGTCACGTTTCGGACTCCCCACAAAACGAGCCGGCTGGCAACAAGTCAGTTATTGAAATAACCAGCCGCAACCGAATAGCATCTAAATAAACAACATTACTCACAATAGAACAACATTGTGCACTTCATCAACAGCCACACCAATGAGACGCTCCCGTTAAACATCTGTTTAAAGCATATCTCTCCAGTTTTTAACACATACAAGCAATTCAGGAGAACCGAACTAACTGCCTCAAGCAAAACTCTTGGACGTCTTTTAGAGAGTCTATGCCGCGAACTCTGCATATTTTTAAGAATCCAATGTTTAGCTGATCATAATAACTGGTCATTATTATCCACGTAAACACGACTGATTCTCTTCCTCAATGGAACGTCAGAGCTTTGTTTTCCAGGAACCGAAACTAATCGCGACACTCCCGTCTCCTGGAAATCCGGTTTATTTCAACCAATCAAAGACGACTTTGACATTCTCACAGGGTTTCCAGAAAAGTGTATGAAAAACTGACTACTCTACTGACTGCACAGACTCTGGCAAATAATTTCGGCAGACATTTTTGGGAGATTTTGGCTTCTTCTTTTTATAGTAAAAGTTTAACTCGTCAATAGCGGGGAAAGAGTAAAGGGCAAAAATGATCCAGAAACCGTTTTACATGTCCATTAACAACATGGTCTAATGGTCTATTATTACCTTATTTGAAAGGGTCATGAATAATAATGTTGAGCTCTGCTCTGATTGGCTGTTTCACAGAGCAGATCCTTCAGAAGCTCTGCTAGTGTGCAAAAATACCTTATGTTTGAGGCTGTATCAGATGAAGAATTGGAAATTGAGTAATAATCAATTGTTTGAAGATTGTTAATGGACGTATCTAAGTGGAAAGTTTATTTCGCTTAAAAAATGTCAATGTCAATAGTAGAACTTTAGCATAAATGTTAGCATATAGCATTAACTAGCAATAACACTAACATGGCAGTCACAACTTTGTTTTTAGCACTGTAACTACATTGTAATTAATTTAATGTGTTATTTAATGCTGGGGCGTATATCTGGACTGTAACGTCACAGTTGGTGTTATGTTGAGATTGGCCTGTTTTCCAGCAATCTTTTGCATGCACTAGGTTTACATTAGAAGGAGGAAACAATCGTGTCTGAGCCTCAACGATATGTCATTACCATGTACAGAACTCTTATCACATCTATGCCTACGTAAATACAGTTTTACATTCACCTTTAAAGCTCTGTATATTCTTAAAGTCTGTCTCTTTCTGTGTCTTTTCGGTTTAAATTTCTCCTACAAAATCAACCAACACAATCTCATGGCAATTGTATTACATGTTCGTATGAAATTATACGATCAAATTCTTATGTTTCTATATGATTTTCTTTTGCCCCAGTGATGTTGGGTTTAGGGGCGGAGCTTGGTCCTTATTGTTTTTTTTTGTTATAATCATATGTTTTGTTTGATTCGTTTTGTACGAATCCATTTCAAATTAGCAACGTACGTAAAATACGTACAAATTCATGTAAGATCAGGTTATAGCGAGCTTTATATGAATGAGCAAACTGTGAGCAGTAAACATTCCTATCTAGTGTAAAGATCTCGAAAGATTGTATATCTTATCGAGTCATCATTTCTAGAGTACCAGCGTATCACAGCCATCTGTACTTTGAATGGCTGTTTAAATCATGCGTAATGACAAAGCAAAGGTCAAAGGTAAAGGAATACACCAATCTTCATTTGAGCTCATAAATGTTTACGAATCTCCTGTGTCTTATTCAGAGGATGCTTTACACTTCATTCAAATGATCGGCTCTGGTTACCTGCTGATAAACAACGTACACATTTAAGAAACTCTATCACTTCACAAAAGCCAAGACAAACCGGTATAATACTGCTTCTGATACGCTTAACTTAGCTCATGGCATCGGATGTCGCTTACGATGGTTTGGATGATTGAACTGTTGAAAGCCGTGTGTCAAGTTCAAGTGGACAATCTAGCCGGTTTACATGCTGGTAATGGGCACAAAGTGCATTATGGGTCTCCTGCAGAGTCTGTGATCTATGAATCTATCCGGCCCACCTCGGTCCTCTTAGACACCTCCACATCTCATCTGATGTTGAGTTTAATGTTGCATTTAAATATCTTACAAATATCTAGTTGTAGCCTGGTGGTTAGAGAGTCAGGCTTGTAACCCGAGAGTTGCCGGTTCGAGTCTCACCCTTATTGGGATAGCTGCCCACTGCTCCGGGTGTGTGTGTGTTTACAACTTGTAGTGCATGTTCACTACCAACTAGGATAGGTTAAATGCAGAGGTCACATTTCGAGTAATCAAAGCATGTCACTTTCAACAAATTTGTACAGTAAAAATGTATAAATGTTATTTTTGAGCGCGATGCTAATGGTCTAATCAGATTCAATGGATTATGCTAAGCTATGCTAAAAGTGGTATCGCCAGACCCGGAGATCAGCTGGATGGATTGCAAATTTACATTTTCCGTCGGTCTTAGTACACAATGTAACTACAGAAAAGTCAAGTTTTAAATAGGAAAAATATTGAAAGTCACTTTCAACAAATTTGTACAGTAAAAATGTATAAATGTTATTTTTGAGCGTGATGCTAATGGTCTAATCAGATTCAATGGATTATGCTAAGCTATGCTTAAAGTGGTACTGCCAGGCGGCCATGTTCTTGTTAGCAATGGCAGACCAGATAACATATGTATGTGGTGCTAAAGCCGACAAACTTGTCTCATGTACTTAAATCAACATGCATTTTAACTCTCTAGAAACAAACAGCTATTTTGCATTACAATCTGACACCAGAACTTAGTTACAGTATAATGCATCTCTAATTACGTTGCTTCTCACAAGCACTGTTATTAATTTTGCACTCATAGCTGCGAGTTAAACAGGAAAACTAATGTTTCGTCAAGCACTACAGCAATTAAAGCCTCGTCCCCAGCAATTAGCCTTTTGTAACACAGAGAGGAAGAAGTTGTGCGGAAACACTCGTCTTCATTAAGGCCACTGCATGTCAAACATGAATAAAACTTAATTGAACTTTTCTGTTATATTCCTCATCAGTCTTGTGTTGCATGTGTTAGTTAAATCTGTTAATGTTTTTGTTTTAGATATAACATCTGAAAAGATGTTATTTTTGGCCTGCTTGTTAAATAATGCCGTTTTTAGGATGGGTATAAATGGCTATACTCTAAGAATAGCATGCTACCATACAGTAATACTATTTGTGCAGCCAGGAATGCATCCAGTGCATATCGCAAAAATGTGCATGAAATACCAAGATCAGTAACACATTTCAGCAAAAGATGTTGCAAACAACAAAAACACAGTAGGGATGTGCGATATTGGCAATAAAAATAAACTATGAATTTGCCGATAACAATAACAGACAATTTTTAGGATCTTTCAAAAATGTGTTTGCGAAAGTGCAACCCTGTATCACGAAATGATGCACCTATAGTCACGTAAATTTTTTAAACGTTTTTCCGCGTTTATACGTGACCGTATCATACATTTCTGTTTACGTGTCCCTGTCACGTATTGGTTACTCGACTGTTTTTTCCAATTTTCAAAGCATTGTCGCTTCGGTTTGCGCGTTGGATTTGGTGTCTGCGTTAGGATGTCACTTTAAGTATTGGTTTAAACTATTTTTTCTGATTAATTTTTTTTTATTTTCTCATTTTTAAACCATTGTCACCTGGCGTTAGGGTTAGAGTTGGGTTTGGGTAAGGATGTCATTTTATGTAAATCTAACCCTAAACCGAAGCGACATTTGTAAGAAAATAGGACAAAACAGTTGAGTAACCAATACGTGACAGGGACACGTAAACAGAAATGCGTGATACAGTCACGTCAAAATTGTATTGACTATAGGTAAGTCATTTCGTATTACTGGGTTGCAGCCAAAGTCTTATATTGTTCTAGCTCCCTCCTACAACATATTGATATCATATGATTGAGGTTAATGTTGGTGTAATTACACATACCGAAAGGTCTATATGATTTAAAATGGAAGCATTCAAGTAAACAGTACTAAACTGGGCCGGGTTTCCCAAAAGCATCGTAAGGCTAAGTAGATCGTAAAAACGATCGTACGAATCATCTAAGAATTACGGGCTGTTTCCTAAAAGCTTCCTAACTTAAGTTGCACTTGAAAATCATTTACGTGCGTTTCCCAAAGATGCATGTTAAACGATCCCTCGCAGCTGGGTTTTAAGTGCTACTTACGAGTCGCTATCCGTTTGTCAAGTGCTGAAATGTCACCTATAGAATGACTCGAATTTGTAGCAGAAGCTTGTTTAGGCTAATGATCTTCAGCTGATGTGCACTAATGTTTTTTTATAATATTTTTCATTATTGTTTAATGACTAAATATTATAAAATTTAGTAGTTAAAGAATTATTTGTTTAAAATTATTTAAATGTTTTAATAATTTGTGCATAATGAAATTTTATTTTCCGTATGTAGTTATGACTCGTCCCACTGCGAAATGCCTTCTGCATTTTATGTAATAGTTTAGATTATTATTATTTGTTTTTATTATCTGTTTATTTATTATTAGGGATTATTGCATTGTACCGTACATATTTATTTTGTTTCCTTAATCAGATGCCATTTCACTTCAAAACAATTATTTTTACTGTAGATTAATTATAGAAGCCATTTGTAGGAACCATTTATCCATTTGCTAGTACCAACTTTTACCAAAATTTACCAAATATGTTTTCCTTCTTTATTAATTTATGTTTAATAATTTAAATTTCTCATTTTAATTTAAATATATTATATTAAAGTAATTTAAACAAATAAACAAAGAAGAACCCAATAAATAAATATACATTTAAAACATTACATTATCGTCATTGCAGGAGTGCAATTTGCTGGTTGTCCTGCAGGTGACCTTGTAACTCTGTTGTCTTACGATGCACTTATGAATGAACGATTACTCCAGAGCACTCGTTGATCTACAATGATTTTCAAGTGCTACTTAAGCTACGAAGCTTTTGGGAAACGGCCCGTAATTTTAAGATGATTCGTACGATCGTTTTTACGATCAACTTAGCCTTACGATGCTGTTGGGAAACCCGGCCCAGTACCGTACATGAAGCAAAAATAAATGTACTACCGTAATTCAGAAAATGCAAACTTTCATCATAAGAAGTTATGCTTAAGAAAATATGACATCAGAAAAAGCGTGGCCGGCCTGTGCACATCCTCCACTCGTGACACAGAAATTGCAAAGTGCGCGATTGGCTAAAGTATTAAAAATTAATATGACGTTGATATTTACAAGCCATACACACGGCAATCAAATGTACTGCTACATCACGCTCTGAAAGCACATGCAAATTGAATTTGTGTGCACTAAAGGCTGTTTTTTTCGCTAAAGCAAGTGATATACTCGATAATATTATTTTGCATTTTTATAAAAAAATGCCAATCGTTTCATTCTGCGTGCTGTTTCAACATATTTTATTTAATAAAACAGTATGAATCCTACAATGTGTATACCATACAGAATACAGCAAGCTGTATGCTAATGGTCTTTCTAAACAAAATAGCCCTTGACCCCCATCACCCTCCTTCCTTCCCAGTAATGTGACCCATGACTTTGGCCAGAAGCAAAGCTAAACCTCTTGAACCCAAAAAATGGCCTCATCTGGTATCTAGCTAATAGCAGTCAAGCAGTGTTTCTATACAGCACATTCATACTGACCATGGGCCTTAACAGAGGTTTCAAATCTCTATATCTGTGCCTTAAAGCTCTGACCTCCCAAATATCTACAAGGTCGCTGATTCATACCCACTTCCTTGGCCAAACGCAGCATTTGAATGAATTAAGAATACAGGCCAAAGTCCCACATGGACCCACATGGAAAAGTAACGCTTTTTTGCCTTGGGTATATACAACCGGACATAAGCTCAAAGTTTACAATATACTAGTTACAGATTTTGTATTCTCTGAAGAACATGTTTAATAGTTTGTATAAAATACAAATGATTCTGTCAGCTCTTTTTTGGTTATTAAATTGTAAATTTTTTCTAATGTCCTGCTTTAGAACTTAGAAGAATAAAAGTTTTTGTTTACATAATATGTGTGGGTGTACTGTATATTATAATTATGTATAAATACACGTGTATGTATATATTTAAGAAATATTTGCATGTGTATAAACATGTTTATATTCATATATAAATTATATTATATATAAATATAAAATATATATATATATTTTTATACATGAATGTGTGTGTACTTATATACATACATAATTATTATACACAGTACAGTATACTTCATTAGGCATCCCTATTTATAAGTTGGCTAATTTGTATGAATTAGGAGGAGCGAATGCAAATCGTACACAAACATACAAGTGTGGTTGTACGAATTAGCCACGTCATAAAATATGTACGAATTGCCATGAGATTGCGTTGGTTTAGTTGAGATAATGTACAGTAAAATCGGCTGGTCTTTATTGCAAAACAATCTCCAAAAGGGTGATTTGTGCTTGCATCACCCAGAAGGGGTTCATTTTGCCATTATGAGCAATGACTGCTCATTATCCAGCTTATTAAACAGCTACAAATAAATGCAGAAGAATAATTTTCATTTTAGTAATCTTATGTACAAAGAAGAAAACCAATACAAGATACAAAAGATTATGAGGTTGCTTTACAACAGTCAATTGTACCATTGAGGGGTCATTATACAAAATATAAATGCTGTCATTGGCCAGAATAAACTATCGAGGGAGCCAATAAAAACAAGTTGCCAACTGTGTGGCAATAGTCTTGTTCAGCCACATGGTGGCCTGGGCACTCCAAGTAGTTCATTATGGGAACATTATAAGTAAATATATGTGACCCTGTCTGTGAAATCCAATAAATTTCACAGTAAATCAAAGATAAATGACTTTTAGCTGGGATTTCACACATACTGTGAGTACAAAACAAAAAACAATAACGCTCAATGTTTGATAAAAGACTTAATTTACACTGTGCTCTCTCTCTCCCATCTCCTCTTTATCCCAGTAGGTTTTTCCCATATCCCTGCTGATAACACAGATTGCTCTTCACAGTGTTTCTGCTGGAGGTAATGAAATTTCTTAAAGAAAACCATTTTAGATGCCTGCAGCTGTCAATTACTGAATCAACAAACAGCAGTCAGATACTTCCATGCTGGAGTTTGTTAAACAAGGTGTAAGGGCTGCATGTCAGGGTCCACGTCAATTGTACAAAAATGAAAGTGACACTTGCAGCAACTAAATAAACTATGAAACTGAAGAGAAATATAGAATCTGAAATCATTTCTAGTCATGTTGCTCTGATGTCTCCATCCCATGATCTGTTTCTCATTTGGATGCTAACAGAGGTTCAATGAGGGCTTTATAGACGGTGGACAGATTTCTACTAATCAGATGCTGTGTGTTCATGACTGTAATCAAGCCCAGATCATTTCCTACTGTTTTCCACTTAATCAGAGTGTAAAAAATGGAGGCAGTAGTTTGAAGTTTTATTTCTTTATCTAATCAAAATGACACATCTTTATGAGGCTTCTGAGATACAGCATAATAATTAAATATGACAAAGAAACAGACTTTTTTTAATTAGAAACTCCATCTCAGAAAGATTGTTGCGAATAACACGATTGGGTTCTGTCTCTGATTTTTATCATGTGTAATCTCAAGCAAGCTCACATGGCATCACTTTCAAAATGTCCATAGAAATATACACTGCTATTAAAACACTACGTCTATCCATATGGTAGATGCTTTAATCCAAAGTGACTTACAATGCACTACAAGGCAGTGGTCGCTTATAGATCTCCAATAAGCATTTAGGGACCCTCAATGTATAAATTAGGGGGGTCCCCTGGTTTTTATTCAAATTAAAATACTACATTAATTCAAAATTTGCATGCTGCGCTGCCATATAAAGACATACTGTCCATAATTTGTCCCAATTTCCCAATAAATGAATCCAAAAAATTCTGTTATAAATGGAAATAAATGGAAACTCTCAAGTGCGCCTTAAGTTGTTTTCTGGAGTAATTTACAGATTGTTAATTTTAGATTTAAGATTCGGTTTGGGCTTTAAAAAAATCTACTCAAACCATCATTTCACACTAATTTAAAGGGTAAAAAATGGTTGGTTTGAGTTTTTTAGGTAATTTGGGTTTTCTTTGATTAAAATGTTGATTCAGGACCTACAAAAAATGTTGATCCAGAATCTCATCTTGCTTTGTCAGTAATCTTTGCCATAAATCGAACATTGGTACAAGGTATATATTTTTATTAACATATGTGCTCCCTGGGTTCAAACCAAGACTGTAAAAAATATGGACGTAGTGTCCATGACATCACCCTTTTTTGAAGCCAATAGTTCGCCATCTTTGGAATCGCGTCATTACGCATCACATGCGGGCGCATTAATATTTACAGAAGTTTGAGCGAGAGGGGGAGTAGTCAAGACATGATTTTACGTTTTATTTTGTGCCACCATACTTACTGGTGTAACTACTCATGTAACAGTCTTTAAATAGGGAAAATGTTTGGTGACTTCTAAATTCATCCCTGTTTGGATCCTAAGGAATGAATGGGGCTAGGCTAAATGCTAACACATTCACGGCGCGCTGTACAAAGATTAAGTGCACGCATTGAAAAAAGATATGTATGTATTAATTTGTCTAAGTTGAGGTAAGAACATAGTAAAATATTGAAAACTGTGGTGTTTGCCTTTAACCCATTAAGTTTGTGCTGCTAATGCAATGCTTTACTAATGAGCTTAACGGGAACGTTAATAATCAGCATCAGTATATCTCTCAATATTATTGAAGTAAGTCTATAAAATTCACATCTGTGAGACTTCACAAATATGAAAATAAACCAGTCTGGACACAGCACCCCAAAGAATTGTCTTTGTATTAAATGTCATTGCATTAGTTAACCAGCTGCCTTCCAGGCCTTTTTTAATGGATTCATAGGGTTGTACCACAAGGTTTGATTAAGTTAACTATCTGTATATCAAACTATTTACCATTTAAACTCAAAAACCTTTTTTGTGAAACGTTTAGCTTGGAAACTAATTCTAACTTTCCTTCAAATAGGCTATGTTACTTGGTTAAAAAAATGATTCTGTAATGCAATATTTATACATTTTCAAAATGCGTCACTTACTGGGATCCAAGTTTTTCGGCAAGAGAGAATTTAGCCGACATCCCTTCATTTATAAGGTAAGTAGACCTGCCTTAGGTTAAACCATAAAACTCACCGGTTCCGATTCATGTGGTCGCTGGGACAACCACACCTGTCACGACCCCTTCTCCTCCACCACACCCCGAAAAGCACGTGTCCTGCAGTGTTCGCTCGACTCGTTTGTTCCTCCTTTGGCGGCGCTGCGCAGACAGATCGGTCTATGACAACAAATTACCGCGAGAGTATTCGAAAGCAGACTCGCTCTCGCGATAATTGTTTTATGTCGTACATGCACAGATCAGTTTGCGCTGCATCTAACCTGTTTTTTTTTTAAGTTGTCCTGAAATTTCTCCTTTCAAAATCTTCATAATTTATTACTACAGTTTGTATCATATGTAGTTGGTATCGTTACAAAATGTTCAATTGCTTTAAAAAAACATGCTTGATGTTCATAAGACAACCTAATAAGTTTTAGTACGGTTTTCAGATTGATGATTGAATTGCCCTTTTCATGAAAACTGTTCATCAACAAAAAAACACTCCCACTGAATATATCCTGAGAAATAATCCACTAATGTGCAGTTTTATTACAAATGTCCACTAGAGGGCAGACGAGGAAAATATTTGGAAAAATTTGTTACTGGAGGTTTATACAGATTGCATTAGATTAGTCTGACAAATGTAATGGAAAATTTCAGGTCTAAACAATAAATGCATTCAATTCCTTTTAGTTGATAGATCATATTGGTATTGCCATAATCAAATTTAAACATTTCCCTAACAATACAGAATATTGCCATTACTGTTTTATTGTTTCTAGTAGTTGATTTTTTTTCTTTTCATATAAACTTAGGCAATTGGACATCTGAATATGTGTTGATTTAATATCTTAATCCTACTTCAAAGCATTGCCAGTATACCAAATCCTGGTATTTGTACTTTGAAATACTGTGATTGTATTTCAGAAATGTAATGTAACTGGAAGTAGTTATTTAATCATGCAGATGGACACTATGGTACCCTTGGCACAATGGGTATATGCATTAGCTGCGCAAAGGTCATGAGTTCAGTCAGGGAACACACATTGCTTTGGATCAAAAACATTTGACAGATGCCTAAATGTAAAGTAAATGTAAACTAATGATGATGATAAACTCATGGTTAATCTATTAGATTTTATGATTGTGTTTATCCGTCATATCCGTGTAAGGTTTGCCCAAAATATATTTTTGTTCGTGATGTTTAGTCTAATCGAGCATTTAAAAAAGATCCCTTATACTGTATGCTGTAATAGACGTTCATCAAAGCTTATTAAACCATATATTAAATATAATGAGATAAAGACGGTGACATAAGAGATCTGTAAAGAAACATACATATTTGTTCTGCATTCACAGAATAAAAAACAATGACACGTGTGACAGGCAACAAAATACGTGTTACTTAAAAGGTTTATTTGATTTGTGGAAATTTGTTGACACTTTGGTCGTCTTAAGAAACAAAAGCTCCTCAAGTTTTTGGTCAACTGCAATGACTACAGTATACAATACAGAAAGTTTGCAGCAGTATTGCTGTGGTCTTCAACAGTGTGTAAACTACATACATCGTGGTAAACATAAACTCAAATAACGCTGGTTTTCTCAGTGGCCTACAGTGTATCAGCATCAGCTCTATCGACAGACCTTTCTAACGTGGCAATGCAAATAAAAGGCACTTTAAAGCTTTTCTTTAAAATTTTCAACAGAAACAAGGAAAAGAAATCTTCTTCTAATTCTTCCTCTTTATTCTATACCAGCGTTCAGCTCTCTGGTGCCTTTTGTGCTCAGATGCAGCTCATTCCATGTCATTTTGGCTGGACTCATTGATAATCTGCAGAATGACAGGTCAAAGGTCATTGCATGTATATGAATACTCAAAATCATCTCTGATCGTGCATGTTACTTACATGTCCGTCTCTTGTCTCGATGGTCTTGATCACCACCTTAGGCTTAGGCAAGTTGTCAGTGAAAGGTTTGGTCTCCTTCATAGACTCTAAGGTTAGAATATTAACCCATACATATAAATTTCCAAGCAATACCTCAAACTTAAAATAAGAAGACAGCATTTAATGTATACAACGTGCATAATTAAAGCTGCAATCTTTAACTTTTGGTTCAAAAGTCACCATCTCCTTACCATGGCTTAGAATGGTAAACTTGTAAAAATGATTTATAGGTTAAAGGTGCAGTGTGTAATTTTTAGAAGGATCTCTTGACAGAAATGCTGAATAATATTTAAAACTACATTATCAGGGGTGTATAAAGACATTTCATAATGAACCGTTATGTGTTTATTACCTTATAATGAGATGTTTTTATCTACATACACCGAGGGTCCCATTACATGGAAGTCGCCATTTTGTGCCGCCATTGTTCTACGGAAGCCCATAACGGATTTTTTTTTACTAAGTTGTCTCCGACGATGACATGTTTGTCCGGTGCCGGCTACCATAGCTTCTCTATGTGTTTCAAAAGCAAGGGGTGAGCAGTGGACTAAGACGTTGGTTGCAATTCACAACCTCACCACTAAGTGCCGCTAAAATTTACACACTGCACCTTTAAGCAAATTTTACGGGAAATGTCATTAGTTTTTTAACAAACGTAAACATAAGTATGTAAAGTAATTGCAATTTTCTGCTTCAAACAGAGATGGCGATAGAGAGGCGAAAGTTACAGATTGTAGCTTTAAATGGTTAGTTAGCATTGTATTTCCAAGCCCACTGTCTCAGATGGCATATTCTGCCAAAATAAAAATCTCTTTTCTATATTATTTATTCATCTTTTGAGGTCAGCACACTCTTCACTATATCGCTTTAAACAACACAACACCATAATGCTTCTCAATTCTTCATAAGGACGTAGTAGAACTAAAACATGTTGTACCTCGCATGGTTAATGACGAGATGTTGGGCATAGGCATGGTGATCCTAGAGACCAACAAAGAGAAATGGTCTTTAAAATACTCTTAAATTAATTTTAATGGTAGTAACATGGCAATCCAATAAGCAATAGAAAATATTTGAGTAAAAAATTCACCTGCTCTCCTCGCCCTCCAGCAGCTTCCTATAGGTGGCGATCTCAATGTCCAGGGCCATTTTGACATTCAGCAGATCCTGGTATTCACGAAGATGACGAGCCATCTCATCCTTCATGTTTCGAATGTCGCTCTCTAGGCGTGCGATGGCGTCCTGGTATCCGGATGCCTCGTTGTTAAAGCTCTCCTCCATCTCCCTCATCTGACGCTCCATGGACTCATTGGTTCCTTTAAGAGCTTCTATGTCACAGGTGAGAGATTGTAGTTGACGACGGTAGTCATTGGCCTCTTGCTTGGCCACACGAATGGCATCGTTGTTACGAGCAGCAGCTTCGGACAGATCCGCAAACTAAGGCAAGGAAGAGAAGAAGATGAGATGAAGGGTTGCAAACCAAGCTTAGATTAATTTAATCCATTGCACTGGGTTTGGTTTAACAACTCTCACTCTGAATGACAATTGTGACTTTGTTCGTTTTGTTTGAAGATCTCATTAGCACGATCAATACTGTTACAAAGAAGCAGATGGTCTTTGAATCTACATAAGCTTCTGTGTCAACCATCTGCTGCATCTTAAGATGCTTCTGAAGATATTTTAAAGATTCTTAGATGATTGGTACACGCAACAAAGCAAATTGTCTACTATTATCTTACAGAGGAACATTTTTGCTCATAGTTTAGGAAACTTAATGGAGTTGTCAGATGTATTGCATCCTCTTCGTCTCAGATCTGGTCATGGATTTGATTGAGAAATGTTTGGGGTTTTATGTTCTTTGACTTTTGCACAGCTTAAGATACAATTTAACCTCAAGATGAAAATAAAAAAGACACAACGCTGATAGACAGACCTTAGATTTATACCAGTCCTCAGATTCCTGGAGGTTTCTAGCAGCCAGAGTCTCGTACTGAACGCGAACATCTTTAAGTGCAGCGGTGAGGTCAGGCTTGGCCACTTCCATATCAATCTGCACATGCTGCTCCTGGATCTGCATTTGCAGCTCGGCCATTTCCTGTGGAAATACGATACAAAAAATGGATAAAGGAATTTATGAGTCTCACACTGTATATTGCATCTGATCACTTTTTATTCAATTGCAAGAAGAACATATTTGATTATACTACTAAAAATAAAGGTACTCAAAAGGTTTTTGTCCGGCTTTAGTACCTTTAAAATCCATATAACATTTCTGATGCACAAAAAGATGAAAAATTATCCTACAGACTATAAAAAGATAACTAAAAAAAAAATTTATTTTAAAAACCTTTGACTTTTTAGGGTGGAACCAGAAATAGTTCTTCTATGGCATCGCCGTGAAGAACAATTTTAGCACCTTTATTTTTAGAAGCTCTATTATTTGATTCTGAAACAACACTGTAAAAACTATAACTCATTAAGGCAACATTTTCCAACTACTTTTTGTAAGTTTATTGAACTTACTGATATTTTGAGTAAGGACAACTTAATAATATGGATTAATATTGACTTCAACGAATGCGAAAATATTAAGTAGCATTTTAAGAAAAAGCAAATAAATTAAGTACAACCAATGTAAAAAATATCAGCATATTATAAAATCATTAGTTTCAACACAAAATTATTAAGTTAATTTCCTTCTTACAAATTTAAGTGGATTATACATGATAAAATGAAGTTGAATTTACTCAATGATGTGTTAATTTAGAATTACTCAAATTATTCAAATTATTATGTTATTTTAACTCATATAATAACATTTTTAACACTATTTACTCTTTTTTATTTTTGTTAAATCTACTAAGGCACAGAAACACTTTTTACAATAAATGTTATTTTCTGTATTCTATTAGTAACACATTTTTTTTACTGTCGTTGTGGTGGAAAGACCTACCGGCCCTGCCAAATGGGAGTTGTTTAACAAGACAATAGTGTCAGTCTGCCAAAATAATTTTACTTTAGTTGTTAAAAAGATTCATACCTCATCGTGGAGTTTCTTTAAGAAAGCAATCTCCTCCTCCAAGGACTCCACTTTTCTCTCCAGATCCAGACGAGCAAGAGAGGCGTTGTCAACATCCTATGGGCAAAACACGCATGGGGGAATACTTTAAATTTCAGTTCTGTGTGTGTGTGTAAATGGAAGAGGTTTCATCATGCAATGAAATCCATCCATGCCATTCATACTATTATCACACTGTAAAAAACAGCATTTTGTCAAATCGATTTTGTTAATTCAAAGTAACATAAAAATGTAAGTTAAACCATTTCAACTTGTTTTTATAAGTTATAAAAAACTTAAAATAGTAAGTTGAATTGACTTGCAAAACCAAGTTGTTTTAAGTTCATACTACATTTTTTTTACAGTAATATGTGTTTTGTGATTCATTGTTTTCTACACAAAATTATCATGCATAATGTAATTCTTTACATTTAGTGAAAAATAACCTTGATATCTTTAATATTGACTAAGGTCATGTTAAAGATTGAAATTAATGTTAAATCAAACTTTGATGCTCCTATATTATCTCATATGAATTATGAGACTTTATCCTAAATGTGACAGGAAGGGTCACGTATTACGTTTCCTTTACAACCTACAACTTCCTTTTCTCATAGCCTTCTTTTATTTCTTTGCAGTAAACAAATCACATTATGTGTAAATTATTTTGAATAACAATAGCTTGCCTGCTGCTAGTTGTTTGTAGAGCTACATCTGGTGATGGCAGATGCATTATAATGCACACACACACACCCCACTCCCACCTCTCTTTAGTCAATGTCCAGCATGTCTCCTAACACTGACCCCTCCCTATCGTACAACAGTTCGCTTTGTCACGAATCGCCAGACAAAGCTCTTTGTTAAGATGTGTGTGTCCAACCCTGGTACCACATCGAATGGCAGCTTGACCAACACCGACCCTGTCATTTACAGGTGTTTTAGATGTTCATATTTGGGTTGTGACAAGCAAACACGTATTGGTAAACTGGGTGATCGCAACGTTGAGCTTTGGTATCAGCGTTCAATTAAGAAACAGGCAATTTATCTGAATATCTTATAATGGTTTAGGGTTAGGTTAGGTATCTCTGCAAATCCAAAAGGAAGATGCACAAACCTGTCTGAAACTCCGTAGGGTGTTCTCAGCATCCTCCTTTTGAAGCATCTCTTCTTGAAGCCTGAAAATGATGGGAGTATTATTGCAGAGCCACACCCTTTACACAACCAAGCCCACGCAGACATCA
Source organism: Misgurnus anguillicaudatus (assembly GCF_027580225.2). Lineage (NCBI taxonomy): Eukaryota > Metazoa > Chordata > Actinopteri > Cypriniformes > Cobitidae > Misgurnus > Misgurnus anguillicaudatus. The sequence goes on along the minus strand of NC_073361.2, from coordinate 27,575,663 downwards.
ATGCATTCCCACATCTCACCAGGAAAACAATTACAGTTCATTCCCTTATTATTGATATAAAACTAAGACGTTTGTATTTGCTTGTATTTAATTGACTTTATACAAAATCTGCTTTTACTGAACTTATTAACAGTGGGAATCAATCAGAATCAAGTTGTTTAATAATTTAATAAATAATACCTCAATCACAGTAAATTATTGTGGAATTAAAATTAAGCTTTTAAATATTTTAAAATTAAATATAAGGACTTAATAAAGCTCTAAGGCATGCATCTGTTGTCTTGTATAAATGCCTATTTGAATGCCTAGGCTACTTGTTTAATTACATTTAATGATAAAAGTATAAATGACAATGTAATTTTTGAATTTCTTAACAAATGTACTACTAAATGTTCTTTGCAGCGATCCCACAGAAGAGCAAAATTTTGGTTCCTCAAAGAACCATTCAGTTGGTTCTTAAAAGAATTATTTCCTTCTTACCTTTTTATAATTTCCCTTTTTATAAAGTACCTTTAAAATTTTTCCATTATAAAGAACCAGAAAGGTTCTGCAGATGTTAAAGGTTCTTTGTGGAACCAAACAACCAAAAATGGTTCTTATGGCATCGTTTAGCACGTTCTTTTTTAGTTGAGAAAGTACTTAGATAAAGTATTGGGTGTAATGTATACCAATTTTTCAGATATGAAATATTTTAGACACTTTTGCCTGCACATTGCTTCAAACGTAGCCTACCTTTCTTTAAGGCGCTGGATGTCCTCGCCCATATTGTCCCGCTCCACTTCCACCCTTGTCTTGTCGTTGGAGAGCTGGTCCACTTGTTTTCTCAACTCTCTCATCTCATCCTCATAGAGGTCTCCGATCCTGGACTTACCCTGACCCTTCAACTGATCCAGCTCCGCGATCAAGATCTTATTCTGCTGCTCCAGAAACCTCACTTTCTCTATGTAACTTGCGAACCTGTCGTTGAGGTGCTGCATCTCCGCTTTCTCATTGGTTCGGTTGGTTCTAAACTCGGTGTTGATGGCGTCAGCGACCCCGAAATCCAGTGTATCGGTGGCGAGCCTGGGCATGGGCGCGCTGGTGCGCATTCGTGAGCTCCTTTGAGTGTAGATGGATGGAGGCGCGGAGAACGCGCTGTAGGAGACGCGCGAGGTTGAGGATGCGCGGACAGGGCTGCTGTACTGATAACTTGACCGAGTCATCGCGGGACGTTCTCCACCGAAGATCCTTTGATAAGAAGAAGCGGTTGATCGGCTTGCCATCTTGTAATCCTTTAGTTTTAGGGATTTCTTCAAGTCAGCGACTACTTTCACTTTGAATATCAACTACTGCGCACCGAAGACCCTCAGCTTGTCCTGCCCAACCGAGACCACTGCGGAGGTTCTGCTTGAATTTATAGTCCACTCCCTATGCAAATGACATAACGGTGCAGAGGGATTTCAGTGACGTAGGAGGAGTAGTCTGGGCGGCGAAGGGGTGTCTGCCCTCTTCACAGCCGCAAGTAGGCTACTGTTTATCTATTCAGGTTATATATTAACAGTTTTTATGTATTTACTATCAAATAATCATGAAAGTTTTTTGCAGACAATTTTAAATTAATTAATCAAATGCTAAAATAAAAAATAAAATAGCAAAATATGTCCCAAATTTGAAAATTAAATGCTAAAAAATAAAGATTAAAACATTTAATTAAAGGCATCTTTCCTGGCAAATTGACATTTAATTTTCAATACAATCTCGAGGACTGCCAATATTAAAATTCAAAGGCAAACTTGAAAATGAATATGTAAATACATTTTTAAAAGGCTTTTTATGCATGCCCAAGCAATGATAGGGACACAATTAAAATGTAACGTTCAGTTTTAATTTTATGTTCTCTTTTATTTAACTTTCATTATTTTCTTACTTTCTTAAATAATGCAATACAAAAAACGAATATTTTAAATTAAATACATTTTTATTATAATATAATGTAATGTAATAATTATTAAGAATGATAATGTGCACTTCAAAAAAAATCTAAATGAAGTTTTTAACTAAATTCGTTAGGAGCATGATCATATAATCCAACGGCAACCAATCAGCGTGAAGAGCCTTCCCTCACCTCTGTCCCATGACAGCTTTTGCAGCATCCCTCCTCCACCCCATGATCCCCATCGCCGAATTCCCTCGGCCAGCACGACAAAATTGCTTTATTATCACAGGGATGTTCATAAAGGACATAATATAAATTTTTTAATATATTTATATGCATTTTATTTTGTTACGGTGTTTAGCAAAAGAAAATTAAATACATATACATACGTAAAATAATTATATTAATCTAAATGTGCATCTTAGACAAACAGGAAACAACAAACTCTCAATTTAATTATAATACATAAATAAATTACCACAGTAATATTTATTTCTTACCCACACACATAATATTATTATTAATGTTGTTGTTTTTGATGTTAATTAAAAAAGATTGTAAATATGCGACTACAAGAAACGGAACCGTTTTACTGTGCTTGTTTCCACACGGTCTTGTATTATTGAACTCCCACGTGTCTTGCGGCTGAAGCGCATTCAGTCACTGTAAACATAATCCCAAAATTAAATTTTTAAGACATGGATAGACTGCGTGTTTTGGAGTTATACAGCGGAATAGGAGGAATGCATTATGCTCTGAAGGGTACAGTAACATTAAGTTTATTATCAGCTTTACTGTTGCTTAGCAGCTATGCCTGACAGCTGCTATTCCACACGTTAAAGTCTTTAGTTACTTTTTAACCCAGAAACTCAGACGCTGAAACTCTTTCTCATTTCTTTGTACGTCCCCACAGGTGTCACTGTTCCCTTATTGAAAAGTATTGAAATATTACAGGATCAAATCCAGATCAAATTTGTTACTTCCTGTGTGTTGGAATACAAATCTCATATCTACATTTTAAGATAAAAGACTGACAAATTTTGCATCTGTGGTTTTAGAGAGCTCAGTTGAAGCAGAAGTGGTGGGTGCTGTGGATGTCAACACAACAGCAAATGAAATATACAAGCACAACTTTCCCAATACCCCACTCTTACCTAAAACTATTGAGGTGAGTTCATATCTGAAACCCAATTCATTCAGATGACAGTCGTTCATCAATTATGTGACCACGTTATGTAATTGAGCATTTTATGGACACTTTCACATGACTTGGTTTATTTTTAAATGATCTTTCCTTTGTCATCAATTACAGATATTATTTAACTCAGTGGTTCTTCAACTGGGGTCCCGCAACATGGCCCCAGAGGGGCCCCAGTTTTAATGCTACAGTTTTAAAATACATTAATTTATCATAAATTCTGTGTAATTAAACCTCAGATAAATAAGGTTACTTACCATCAGCACTACATTGTATAATTTAATATGTTTTGTTTAATTCAAATGTTAAGTTTTGGAATGTTTTATGTCATACATTTTCTTTGGGGGGCCTTGAAGGGATGCACCTTACACAAGGGGGACCACATGCCGAAAAAGTTTGAAAACCACTGATTTAAGTATTGCGTTACAGTAGCTTTCTAAATGCTTAGAAATTTTAACATAAAATAATAGAGTAAGACTATTGGCACTGATTTTTTATTTATTTATTTTTTGGTCAAATTTCCGTGTTCCAAACAACAGGTTTCACTTTTAACGTCCAAAAAATGACATTTCTCTGTTAGTGTCAGCACATAGTCTCATGACCGGGGCTTTAAAATCATATTGGAGGTGAAAGTGTAACTGAGAATAGTTTTTGTAGCGTTTAAAGGTTGTGTGCTTTGTCAGCATGGTAATTATGTACCTGCCAGTGGACTTTATCAAATACTCATTTCAAATAAAGGAATGTATTCTTGTGAAGAAGTATATGTATATGTAATGAAAAGTATATGCATTAGGTCCAGCTGGTTTGCAAATTTAGTTTTTATAGATGCTTTAATTTGTGACCCTGCCTGTAAAAACACACTAAATCTCATTATTAGATTATGAGATTTTAACATGGATTTTACAGACAGGATCACATTTGTGTTCCTTGGGGTACAAAGCCATTACCTTTGCATTGGCACTGCAATCCTCTACCAGTTGAGCTACAGGCACACCAAGGAATTTTGTTATTTATGGAGATTAATCTTAATTTACTTGGTTTCATAAGAATATTTGTTGTTTTATAATAAAACTTTGGATAATTTATTCTCTGTAAAAATCTTTGTTTATTGTAGCTTATTTTGATTTTGTGTATCAGGGAATGACTTTACAGGATTTTGACAAATTGAACTTTGACATGATTCTGATGAGCCCCCCGTGTCAACCATTTACCAGGTGATCAAAATGTTTCTTTTATATTAAACATCACACTATCATATTATAGTTTACTTTTTGATTCTGTTATGTAATGACATGCAGTTCAATGTATGTTTGTCTATAGGATTGGTTTACAGGGAGACGTTACAGACCCCAGAACAAAGAGTTTTCTCTATATCTTGGATCTTCTGCCAAGGTATTTTTATTCATCACATTGCATTTATGAATTTTGTAGACGCTTTTATCCAAAGCAACTAACATTGCATTCAAGCCATACATTTTTTATCAGTATGCGTGTTCCCAGGAATCTACAGTAATGCTGTACCAGCTGTTATTTTCACTTAAAATTACTGTAACATTTCTCTTTAATATATAATTTATATATATAGGTCATAATACTCTCACTTAAAGGATTAGTCAATTTTCTTAAAAAAATCCAGATAATTTACTCACCACCATGTCACCCAAAATGTGGATGTCTTTTTTTGTTCAGTTGAGAAGAAACTATGCTTTTCGAGGAAAACATTCCAGGATTTTTCTTATTTTAATGGACCCCAACACTTAACAGTCCCAATGCAGTTCAAAATTGCAGTTTCAAAGGACTCTAAACAATCCCAAACAAGGCATAAGGGTCTTATCTAGCGAAACGATTGTCATTTTTGGCAAGAAAAATAAAAAATATGCACTTTTAAACCATAAATTCTCTTATTCCTCCGGCTGTGTAACACGCCAGCGCGACCTCACGTAATTGCGTAATTACGTCGAAAGGTCACATGTTACATATATGAAACGCACATTTGCGGACCATTTTAAACAATAAACTGACACAAAGACATTAGTTAGTATCATTCGGCATACAACAACATCGGAACGGTCCTCTTTCTCCACACTCGTAAACACTGGGGTGTAGTTTCGCATACGTCATTCGTGACCTCTCGATGTGATGACGTATTACGTGAGGTCATGCTTGCGCCACACACGACCGGAGGAAGACGCGAAGTTGTGGTTTAAAAGTGCATATTTTTTATTTTTCTTGCCAAAAATGACAATTGTTTCGCTAGATAAGACCCTTATGCCTCGTTTGAGATCGTTTAGAGTCCTTTGAAACTGCTATTTTAAACTGCATTAAAACTGTTAAGTGTTGGGGTCCATTAAAGTCCATTAAAAAGAGAAAAATCCAGGAAAATTTTCCTCAAAAAACATCATTTCTTTTCGACTGAACAAAGAAAGACAGCAACATTTTGGATGACATGGTGGTGGGTAAATTGTCTGGATTTTTTTGAAGAAAATTGACTAATCCTTTAAGTTTCCCATAAACAAGCCATATTTCTGGGAAATGTACTTTATATTTTCACATGTAATTATTTATTCATGAGCAATGAAGACTTGCTTCCTCTCTCACTCTCTTTCTCTGTTAGCTTTTTCTCACGTCTGTCGTGTTATTTTCAAGCTCTTTCAGAGTCATTTTTGGGAATCCTTTTTTTTTGAAAGAATGTACCTCCCCTCTTCCCCGCAGGCTCAGCAAGCGTCCACAGTTTGTTCTTCTGGAGAATGTGAAGGGCTTTGAGACCTCTGCTGCAAGGTAACTAGGGAGTCTTTTACGCAGGGAGATTGCTATGGTTACTTGGCTGCGAGCCAATGGGGTCCTGGGCTTGGTCTCTGTGGTGCTGTCACTATGGGTTTTGTTAACAAGAATCTTTAGCAGGGAGGATGACAATGAGGGCGTATGCCAGCAGTTGGTATTAACACTCAAAATTGACCTGAGTTGCATGATGCAAAATTATTATCCCATTGTATGCACAAAACATCAGTGCATATTTTCCCCAAATATATTTGTTTTTGTAATATACACTATAATTATATCATGTTTGACCACAAAACCAGCAGTAGGTTGCAGGGGTATTTTTGTAGCAATATCCATCAATACATTGTATGGGTCAAAATAATAGATTTTTCTTTTATGCCAAAAATCATTAGGACATTGTTTCCCAATCCTGGTCCTCGAGGCCACCCTCCCAGAAAGTTTTAGATGTCTCCTTATTTTAAACATCTGAGTCAACTTATCAGGCTCCTCGAGGGGGGCCTCGAGGACCACCATTGGGAAACACTGCATTAGGATATTAAGTAAAGATCATGTTTCATGAAGATATTTAGAATATGTTCTACTGTAAATATATAAAAGTGTATTTATCATCAGTAATATGTGTCGCTAAAAATTTCATTTGAACAATTTTAAAGGTGATTTTCTCAATATTTAGAACCAGATATTCATATAGCTTAGTTGTATCCTGGACAAATATTCTCCTATCCTAACAAACCACACATCAATGGAATGATTATTTATTAATTCAGATGATGTATAAATCTCAATTAAAAAATTTTAATTTTTTACTTTTATGACTGGTTTTGTGATCCAGGATCACACATGGCCTGATGACGTAGGACAAATATGTAATGTCTGTCTTAAAAATTCAATGGATATTGGCATTAAATTCTTAGTATTGCCCAATCCTATTAAGACCATCCTAAAGGTTTTGTTTAGGGTTAAATGTCACATTTCACTATTAAATATATCACATTACATGTAAAAATGACAAATTTAATAGAATGTCATATCCCATTTTATTGGGGTGGGGGGTTCTGCTAACACAGGCATGATAGTTTGTTTCTTATGTCTTTCTATTGCAGGGATGCTTTGCTTAACACTTTGAGGCAGTGTGATTACAGCTTTCAGGAGTTTTTGATCACACCAACACATGTAAGCACCAAAAATAGTTCCATCCTGAAACTCTTCATCTCTTAAAGAAGACATATTATGAAAATCTGACTTTTTTCATGTTCAAGTACTATAATTGGGTCCCCAGTGCTTCTATCAACCTATAACCCATGATAAACATCAACTCAGTAACTTAGTTTTGGTAAACTGTTCTCTGCAAGAACATGAAAAAATAGATAATTCAAAATTGGCTCCCCTTGTGATGTAAGAAGGGGATAATACCGCCCCTAAATCTGCACTTTCCAACCACGGCACTGCCATTTAGTTCAGAGAGAAAGAAAATGGAAAAAATAATTTTCAATTTAAACAAACCACCATCATGGCAATCGGTGTTTTGAATTTCATCATCTCATTTGCGTTTTAAAGGACACACCCAAAAATGGCACATTTTTGCTAACACCTATAAAGTGGAAATTTTAACATGTTGTTATAATAAATTATCTTTTGAGCTAAAACTTCACATACATACTCTGGGGACACCAAAGATTTTTTTTACATCTTAAAAAAATTCCTGTGAAATGTTAAAACAAGAGCTTATATTGCATTCTTGTTTTTGCAATGATTTTTTCTCCATAGCTTGGGATACCAAACTCCAGGCTTAGATATTTTCTCATTGCTAAGAGAAAACCAGCCTCCTTCTCATTTCAAACTTCAGAACAGGTGCATGCTTTTTCAATTTAGCTTGAAAACAATACAGTGTTATATGTACATTAGGTCCAACTCCGCAAGTTTATGTTTATGCAAGTTTTTCTGTTAACAGATTATGGAAGGTTTCCCCAAACCACTCTCCAGTGAATCGGCAGCCACCTTACACAATCATCCTACACCGTCTGAGAGTAAAAGCTCTGGGCCAATCATATTTAAGCTGGAGACGGCACAAGAGTTGGAACGCAAGAGGAACCAGGACAGCCAGGAGACGGTCCGGAGGCTGCAGGACTTCCTGCATGAGGAAGAGGACATGGATCGATATCTTCTGCCGCCCAAAACCTTGCTGAGATACGCTGTACTGATGGATATAGTTCAGCCCAGTAGCAGAAGATCAGTGTGCTTTACTAAAGGGTAAATAGCTTACAGTATCTTTACCTAACTTTGATCAGGCATATGGCTTTTCACTGTATGGGTGCTAAAACAAAACTTAAGATAGCCTAACATCAACAGAGCAACTGAGCCATGTCTAGGAATGACGATATCATAGATATCATAGGGTGAACCCTAGCAAAATAAAAGTTTTTCTCTTTCAATTAGGGTAAAAATAATGATAAAAGTTGATATCAGTGTGGTAATAAACAGATATGATCATAACTGTTGGTTGTCTTTGTGTAGTTACGGTCACTATGTGGAGGGGACGGGTTCGGTCCTGCAGTCCTGCGTGGATGTGGAGTTAGAAAGCGTGTTCAAGAGTCTGGAGCTGCTTTCTGAAGATGATAAAATAAAGCAGCTTCTCCGATTAAAGCTGAGATACTTCACACCCAGAGAGATCGCAAACCTCATGGGCTTTCCTGCAGATTTCAGTAAGACATCATCAGATACTGCTAGCCGCATTTAATTTGTACTCGCAAGCAGTGGCGGCTCGTGGCTGCTCATCCAAATTTAAAATATGTGTTCGGAGTGTCATGTGTGTTGCTTGTGTTTTCAAAATATGTGTTTGTTGCGTCATGTGAATGATGTGCATCACGTGTTTCATCAAAATAAGTGCCTGCTGCACACGCGTCAAAACCGTTTATTATAAAAGAGACGTTCACAAAATACACGCAAGACACTCCCTTAACACTGAACTCTGATAACGCATGAGATTATGCGAGTATCTGGCAAACACAAGCGTCTCTTTTATCATAACCCTTCACTGAAAAAAATGATTCATTGAATTTAATCAATTTTTTAAGGTTAGTGGTTGCAATCAATCTATTTAAGCTACATTTAAACAAAAGTTTAATATTTTATTTTACTTTACTAATCTTTTTTTTTAAATGTAGCTTCACTCAACGCGCAGAACACATATTTTGAAATTACGAACCACACACATGACGGGCTACACAAATGTTGTGACGAACTTCGCATCAAGCGCCCTCTAAAAAATAAGTTACCGGCGGCCACTGCTCACAAACCAACAGCGTAAAGACATTGACAAACAATATGTGGCCTTAGACCACAAACCAGTCATAAGGGTCAATTTTTTGACTATAGTCCCTTTCACACATACAGTCTTTACTGGTAATTTACTGGTAAATTGCAGTTAAGATGTCATGTGTGAACAGAACCTTTCCGGTAAATCAGTGCTCCCAATTTACCAGTAAGACAGGTTGTAAGATTAACGGTAATTTGCCGGTAAGCGCTGTGTGTGAACAAAAAATATAGCATTACCGGCATTTAGATGACGTCAGACCGCGCTGACAGATCGGGCGGGCCAATCAGAAAGTTTTTTATACAGGTGACGCGGTTTCCCCCAGACTGTTTACGGACGTTTCCACACACATGTTGCTAAAAAGTCGAGCACACCTGAAGTTAACATCCACATTTCTTCACCAAAGTTGTTTAAAACAGCTTACCATCTAATTGCCAAATTGCAGACGTCCTTAGCACACCATCTGTGAAGCCTAATGTGCAAACGCGCATCCGTTTGACGCCGCCTAACGCTATGTTGTTTGGTCACGAGCAACTTCGCGACCGCTTGCCACAGATGTGAAAACAACAAAATACGGACCGTGGATATTAAGTCATAACCCGCCGTTTACAAATACGACACAGACGGAGCTCGCCGGCCGTGCGCCACAGGTAACTTCCGCATTCTCTCCGAGTTTACCGGTATTTTGATACTGATGTGTGAATGATGTCTTACTGGTAAAAAGACGGAACGTCACTGCATGTGTGAACAGCACATTTTTGTATTTACTGGTAAATCCATTCTGGTAAATTCATGGTAATTTACCAGAATTACTGTGTGAAAGAGGCTATTGAGATTTATACATCCTCTTAAAAGGTTGATGTAAAAAGGCTTTTCACTGAGGTATGGTTTGTTAGGATAGGACAATATTTGGTCGATATACAACTACTTGAAAATCTGGAATCTGAGTGTGCAGAAAAATCTAAATATTGAGGAAAATCACCTTTAAAGTTGCCCAAATAAAGTCCTTATTGTACATATTTATCTTAGGAAATTTGCAAAATATCTTCATAGAACATGATCTTTACCTTGGTTGGCATATAAAAAAATCTATAGTTTTAACCCATACAATGTATTGTTGGCTATTGCTACATATACCTGTGCAACTAAAGACTGGTTTTGTGGTACAGGGTCACATATAAATTAAAGTAAATTTGAAGGAAACCAAATTGGTATTAGTTATTTAAAAAAAAAAAAAACGTTAAAGAAGACATATTATGAAAATCTGACTTTTTCCATGTTTAAGTGCTATAATTGGGTCCCCAGTGCTTCTATTAAAGGTATTGCGGAGGATTTTCTTTTTCCGGGTGGATCATCAAGACTTTTGGTCCTCCTAGTTGTCAATCAGGAGTGCAATTGCATTTTTTTTAAAAGTGGAGAAGGCGGTTCTTTTTTACAATTCGAGAAAATCCTCTGCTACACCTTTAATCTAGAAAATGTGAAAAAGATCAACCTTGTTTGTTTTTGTAAACCATTCTCTGCAAGCATGTGAAAAAATAGGTCAATGAAATTTGGCACCCCTTGTGATGTCAGAAGGGGACAATACTGCCCATTAATCTGCACTATCCAACTATCCACAGCACTGCCTTTAGTGCAGAGATCAGCTCATTTGCATTTTAAAGGACACACACAAAAACGGCACATTTTTGCTCACACCTACAAAGTGGAAATTTTAGGGCCCTATTTTAACGATCTAAGCGCATTGTCTAAAGCGCACAGCGCAACGTCTAAATGGGCGTGTCCGAATCCACTTTTGCTAATTTAACGACGGGAAAAATGGCTTGTGCGCCGAGCGCATGGTCGAAAAGTGTTGGTACAATTTTTTTAATGAGAAATGGGAGTATTTCGGGCGTAACGTGCAATAACCCAATGAGAATCTCAGCTCTCATCCCCTTTAAAAGTCTGTTGTGCTGGCGCTATGTCTAATCCCTATTTAGATGACGGACTTTGTAAACTGAAAAACTAAGCGGAGGAAGAAGATCTCCAATTTAAGATTAATGTTAAATAATTGTGTTGTTTTCACTTGTATTGACATTTTTATTTTTTGGATTAAAACCTTTAAAACCCGTTTTCTTTAAGTCATGGAAGTAAAAAAGCAGGCTTTTAGTTGCTTTAAATGTATGGCTATCCAATATCATCAAAAAATAATTTACAAGTATGTAAGAAAAGGTTTGTACTCTAAAAATACTTTATTTGTAACAAACAGGAGAAAAAGAATTTACAATCGGCTCTCCTTTCAGCACTTGGACAGCGTCAGTTTTTTTTAAGCATTACTTAAAAATGTTTCTCATCTCACCATATCCGCAGGTACAGAGTCGTCATATACAATAAATCCGTGAGGTAGCATTTAAAAAACATTTAAAAACAGATGCATTTGTTTAAAGCAAAGCATTTATTTACTTACCAGGCTACAGTTGAAGCAACTCTTTGCGCCTTCTAACGTCTCATAATTAGTCCTCATTTATGTCCAAGAGACTCAATAATAATCTTTTACATTCAATCCTTTAATCTTTCATATTTAAAAGCGTTTTTATGTGTGTGATAAGCAAACCCGCGTTGTCGTCCCGTTTAGGCGCATATTACTAATGTGCTCTTTAAATAACAAAAAAACATATTGCGCCATTGACTTTAGACTTGTCGACCAGGTTTTTGTTGGTCAATGGCGTAGTCTATTTTAGTTGCCTCAAAAATGGCAATGCGCCTGAGCACACCTCGTTTTCAGACCAGAACGCCCATGGGCGCAAAAGGGGGCGCAAATGCATTTGCTATTTAAACAACGTGGCGCTAAACGTGAAAATTATAATTGTGCAGGGTGGAAACTAGCAAATGACACTTGCGTCGTGCATTGCGCTGCATTGCGCCGGGTGTAAGATAGAGCCCTTAACACGCTATAATAAATTATCTATATGATATTTTGAGCTAAACTTCACATACATACCAATAAGATTTATTTTACATTTATTTTACAAAAGTCTTGTGAAATGTCCCCTTTAATATATATCCACTGCACTGGTATATGCATGCAAGTGTATAATAAACACCCTTTTATAAGTGTGACATGTAAAGGCTTTAAAGTCCAATCTGTCTTTCAACCAGAGTGTGAAACATTAATGAATAACATCCCATCATTCGCTTCTGCTGGAAGTTTTTTTACATTCAGGGGTGGCTCAGTAGCACTGTTGCCTCACAGCAAGAAAGTGCCTAGTTTCGAGCTCCAGCTATGTCAGATGGGCTTTCTATGTGGAGTTTGCATGTTCTCCCTGTGTCAGCGGGGGATTACTCCAGGTACTCTGGTTTCCTCCCATAGGCCAAAAACATGTAGGTGAATTGGAGACGCCAAATTGCCCCTCTCCCTATGTGTGTATAGATTTAAGGAATAGTCTACTCATTTTCAATATTAAACTATGTTATTACCTTAACTAAGAAGAGTTGATACATCCCTCTATCATCTGTGTGCGTGCACGTAAGCGCTGGAGCGCGCTGCGACACTTCGATAGCATTTAGCTTAGCCCCATTCATTTAATGGTACCAATCAGAGATAAAGTTAGAAGTGACCAAACACATCAACATTTTTCCTATTTAAGACGAGTAGTTATACGAGCAAGTTTGGTGGTACAAAATAAAACGTAGCGCTTTTCTAAGCGGATTTAAAAGAGGAACTATATTTTATGGCATAATAGCACTTTTGGGAGTAACACCCTCCCTCTGCCATTATGAGAGGGAGAAGGGGAGCGGACTTTTCAGGCGAGTCAAAGTACTCCCAAAAGTGCTATTACGCCATAAAATATAGTTCCTCTTTTACATAGTTCCGCTTAGAAAAGCGCTACGTTTTATTTTGTACCACCAAACTTGCTCGTATAACTACTCGTCTTAAATAGGAAAAACGTTTATGTGTTTGGTCACTTTCAGTGTACTCAGTTTAATTCATGCCTCAAGAAATATAAGATTTTACACTAATGCGTATATTTTAGCAATGCAATTGCCAACCTGTCTGAAATGTTCAAAGTTTACATTTTACATTCTTGTTTTGTGTATTGCAGCCTTTCCCGAGCACATTTCTGTAAAGCAGCAGTACCGTGTACTGGGCAACAGCCTGAACGTCCATGTGGTTTCAAATCTCATCCGACTCATGGTATCATCAGAAACATTTAAAATCAAACAGTGGAGGAAATGAAATCGAGCCATAATGCCATGTGGAAAGAAACTTGAAACAAGGGACATTTTATACGTATATGTAAATATATATATATCGTGGTTGTACATATATTTGAATAAAGTTGTTTTTGTATGACACTATTTATTAATAATGACATTAAATACAGTACAATTACAGCAGAATATTTGTATCCACCTGCTTATTCTTGCGTGACCCTGTAAAATTCAAGCTAATGAGATTTGGAGCATCAAAGTTTGATTTTAATCAGTGATTTCACATTGATTTTAATCTTTGACATGACCTTAATTAATATTAAAGATATCAAAGTTATGTTTTCACAGAATGATCGTGTAGAAAACAGTAAATCACAAAAAAATGACTTTAGCTGGGTTTTCACCAGCAGGGTCATTTTTTTTATTATTTTAAGATACGCGTTGTCATTAAAATTATTAAACAAAGTTCCAACTCCAAGTTTATTGTGACCAAATTTATCAGTGAGGTTATTCAAACATTTGACTGGTATTGTATTTAAAGCTAGGATCGTACATGCAAAAGCAATTAAAGTTGTGTAAACAACAGACTGTAATGCATGTGGTGTGAAGTTTATATTCAGAGTTTCACAGCTTTATCAGCAGGTTCACAGTTTTAACTTTGGTTACTGATCTCCAAAAACATGTGACGGCCTCTGACAATCACTCAATAGAGGGAAACAGCTGAGTTAAAGGCCCTGTTGCTGTTTTCATTTCCTTTATAAGGGTTTTTAGGAAAACGCAGGACAGTTCAGGGGCAAAGTGCATCTCTGGTCTGTTGGGCTTTAGGCAGAAGTGAGTCTGAAGGTCCAGTATAGTGTCTGATGAGCGTCCTGGGACGAGCTCTCTTAGCATGGCACAGACACTCAGATTCACCTGGACATTTCTTTTCCTTCTCTTACTTTCTGGGCTGCAATGCGATGATGGTGGTCAACCCCACAACCGGCAAAAAAGAGACATCAGCAATGACCAGTATGTATTTTGGTTTTGTTTTATGAGGGACGTTGGATGATCGAACTGTTGGATCCAAGATTTTGACTTGACCTGACTTTTGTGGTTTCCAGGGTTTCGATAGTCAAAATGTTTTTGCAACTCTCCAGCTAATTTGGTGTTAAAATTAAAGGGTTTAATTTTTAATGCGAGTTGTGCAGGGACATTTTGATCCTTTCGAAGTTTTCCAGTAACTCATTGATTTGCAGGCCTCGTATGATATCAGAAAACGGTCACCTCACGTTCTCCACCGGCTACAATAAAGACATTCGCTTCAACACCATAGGATCTGGAAGTTTGAAGATTGGGGCCGAGGACCTCGTCCAGCAGATAAATCAGGTGAGTCAAAGCAGAGGTGGACAGTAGTGAACTATTTTTACTTTTTAAGTACATTTTCAAGTATCTGTACCTAGTCAGTGTTTCTCTCTTAAAAACATACTTCAATATGTTGCCAAACATGTATAATTTGGCAGACGCTTTTATCTAAAGCGACTTTCATTGGATTATAATGCATACATTGGTGTGTTCCCGGTGTTTGAACCCATGACATTTTGCCCTGCTACAATGCTCTGCTGAGCGTTACAGGAGCAATTTCATGCAAATTTTTGTTTATTTTTTTCTCATCCTATTTTAAATATAATTTAAAATATATTTCAAAATATTCAAAAAATGGCCAAAAAATATATGTGCTGAAATATATTTTGAAATATGTTTACAAAAATGAATTTTTAACAATATATTTTTTTGCCATTTTTGTATACATTTAAAAAAATTAAATCTGTTTTAAAGTATTTATATTCACGCCACATTGGAAGGAAAATGATGTATGTTACAAACCTGTAAACATAACAGGTTTGAAAAGATTAAAATTAAATCTATGTTTTAACTGCAAAAATGTTTTTATAATTTTATACATTTTATATTTTATGCATTAATACAAACGTTTATATTTTGGCCAGGAAAAATATATTTTGGCCTTGTGGGTTGCAATATTAGAAATGTATTTGTTGCCCCTGAAATAAATTTTTATATATATATATATATATATGTGAAAAATATCAAAAATATACAGCGGGGAAAATAAGTATTTAACACATGAGCAATTTTATCAGTAAGGGGATTTCTAAGTGGGCTATTGACACAAAATTTCCACCAGATGTAGCCATCAAGCCAAATATTAAATGTATAAAAAGAAATCAGAACATTTAAGTATACAAGTTGAGTCATAATAAATAGAGTGGAATGAAACAGGGAATAAGTATTGAACACATGAAGAGAACAAGGTGCAAAATGGCATATAAAGCCAGGATATCACCTGAAATCTGTCAGTATTGAGAAAGAAACCCTGCTCCCTCTCAGTACTAATTGATATGAATTGATATCAGCTGCTTTAGTCCTAATTGATGACCTATAAAGGCTTCTCATTACCCAGGAGGCACACAGGAAAGACTTAATGATGGGTAAAAGCAAAGAACTCTCTCAAGATCTTCATAATCTTATCGTTGAAAAGCATTTTGATGGGAATGGTTATAGGCACATTTCCAGAATGCTAAATGTTCCTGTAAGCACTGTGGGGGCCATTATCCAGAAATGGAAAGAGCATCACTTCACCGTAAACCGGCCATGATCAGGTGCTCTACGTAAGATCCCTGTCCGAGGAGTCCAAGGAGTAATCAGGAGAGTTCTCCAAGAGCTAAGAACCACTCGGGCAGAACTTCAGGAAGACCTTGCATCAGCAGTCACTGTTGTTTCAAAGAAAACTATAAGCAATGCACTGAACCGCCATGGCATCCATGCATGCTCACCACGTAAGACTCCATTACTGAACAAAAAGCATGTTGATGCTCGGTTAAAGTTTGCGAAAGAGCATTTGGAGAAGCCTGTGGATTATTGGGAGACTATAGTATGGTCAGATGAAAGCAAAATTGAACTTTTTGGCAGTCATTCCACACACCATGTTTGGAGAAGAACACCATACCAACAGTTAAGTTTGGGGGTGGAAGCATCATGGTTTGGGGCTGCTTTTCAGCATGGGGTACTGGCAGACTTCATATTATTGAAGGCAGGATGAATGGAGAAATGTACCGGGACATGCTGGATAAAAATCTGCTACCATCTACTAGAAAGCTGAAAATGAAAACACAAGGCCAAGGAAACAATGAAGTGGTTTCAAAGAAAGAAAATCAAGTTGCTTGAAGGGCCCAGTCAATCACCTGACCTAAATCCCATAGAAAATCTATGGAGAGAACTGAAGATCAAAGTTCATAAAAGAGGCCCGAGGAACCTTCAAGATTTAAAGACCATTTGTATGGAAGAATGGGTCAGAATCACTCCTGAGCAATGCAGACGACTGGTCTCTCCATACAAGAGGCGTCTAGAAGCTGTAATCACCAACAAAGGCATTTTTACAAAGTATTAAATAAATTGTGTTCAATACTTATTCCCTGTGTCATTTCTCTTTATTATGACTCAACTTGTATACTTAAATGTTCTGATTTCTTTGTATGAATTCAATATTGATGGCTACATCTGGTGGAAATTTTGTGTCAATAGCCCACTTAGAAATCCCCTTACTGATAAAAATGCTGATATGTCAAATGCTTATTTTCCCTGCCGTATTTAATTTAGTTTTACCTTCTACAAAATTTATTTAGCATACACTCTAAAAATGCTGGGTTATTTTCAACCCAGCGTTGGGTCAAAAATGGACGACCTGGGTTACAGTAACCCCCCCAAATTATATTTGTCCCAACAATGGGTTAAAATGAAAAAGCTGGTTAAATTACAAACCAGTGGGCTGGGCTCCTTTTTTTGATCCAATGGCCAGGTTGAAAATAACCCAGAAAAGTGTATATTTAAAACATTTCGGGCCAGAAAAATGTATTTTTTACCATATGCGATTCTCTATTCCAGATCAAAATTAACAAAGCTGACATCGACACCATTAAAAACAGTGGCACGCCTCCAGACATTACAAACCAGCTCAATCAGCTGAACACCAGAGTCACTACACTCGAGTCAAAAGTTCAGACCATAGAACAGGTACTGCATTGATCATCCATTTCACCTTATTGCTCATGTGATTAAACACCATAGCATTTCAATCTTTATGATTTAATATCTCTTTTATGGTGTCCTGTGTTTCACAGACAGTACAGAGGAAAACATGCAGCAGTAATCCATGCCAGAACACAGGGACCTGTCTGAACCTACTAGATGCATTTTTCTGTATCTGCCCTGACAACTGGCAGGTCAGTCACTCAGATCAGCAACTGTTACAATATTTATTTCATTTAGATGTGCTACTGACTAGCACTTTATTCCCCGCAGGGTCCCACGTGTGCCGTAGACGTAAATGAGTGTCAGATATTAGCTGGAAGTCCGCTGGGCTGCCAGAATGGAGCCACGTGTATGAATACCCCAGGAACTTTTACGTAATCTCTGTTATTTGTTTTTGTTCCCATGTTGTGCTTTTATTGTATGATTGAACAATATAATAACATTTAACTCTTGGTTCTCAGTTGTACCTGTACTCCAGAATGGTACGGCCCACACTGCACATCCCGATACGATGACTGTGCTGGTGGTAGTCAGGATCTCTGTGTTCACGGGCTGTGCATTGATTCAGACAGAGTCACGCCCAACCAGGTAATAACTAATGATATTGAGTCTTATTATTTTGCATGCATTTGACACGGTACACATAGTTTAATAGAGGATTAAATGAAAATAAAATATGCATTAGTACATGTTTGACATAAAAAATGCAAATGCAATTTTTTTATTTTTTTGCATAATATAGCTTTAAAAACAAATCTAAAATGATAACATACAACTGGTAAATTCAAGCCACCCCCAAGATTTGTTTTCTGTCTTAAGACAGAATCAAATAAAGAAGTAAACATAATTTGAATGCTGTTTCACCCACATGAAAAAATACTGTGGTACACTTTTGAATTAATAAACCTTACCCTAGTAAATATTAGAGTGTTTATAGTATTTACCACCCCTTACGAAAATTAACTATGGTTTTACTTCTATTAAAACCCATAGTTAAACCATGGTTACTGTAGTAAAACAATGGTTACCACAAAATAACCATGGTTTTAAACACCACGGTTTTCAAAACCCATAGTAAAACCATGGTTACTGTAGTAAAACCATGATTACCACAAAATAACCATGGTTTTAAACACCGTGGTTTTCAAAACCCATAGATAAACCATGATTACTGTTTTAAACCATGGTTACTACAAAATAACCATGGTTTTAAACACCATGTTTTTTTAAAACCCATAGTTAAACCATGGTTACTGTTTTAAACCATGGTTACCACAAAATAACCATGGTTTTGAACACCATGGTTTTCAAAACCAATAGTTAAACCATGGTTACTGTTTTAAACCGTGGTGACCACAAAATAACCATGGTTTTAAACACCATGGTTTTCAAAACCCATATTTAAACCATGGTTACTGTAGTAAAACCTTGGTTACCACAAACTAACCATGGTTTTAAACACCATGGTTTTCAAAATCCATAGTTAAACCATGGTTACTGTAGTAAAACCTTGGTTACCACAAAACAACCATGGTTTTAAACACCATGGTTTTCAAAACCCATAGTTAAACCATGGTTACTGTTTTAAACCATGGTTACCACAAAATAACCATGGTTTTAAACACTGTGGTTTTCAAAACCCATAGTTAAACCATGGTTACTGTTTTAAACCATGGTTACCACAAAATAACCATGGTTTTAAACACCATGGTTTTCAAAACCCATAGTTAAAGCATGGTTACTGTAGTAAAACCTTGGTTACCACAAACTAACCATGGTTTTAAACACCATGGTTTTCAAAACCCATAGTTAAAAGATGGTTACTGTTTTAAACCATGGTTACCACAAAACATCCATGGTTTTAAACACCATGGTTTTAAAAACCCATAGTTAAACCATGGTTACCGTTTTAAACCATGGTTGCCACAAAATAACCATGGTTTTAAACACCGTGGTTTTCAAAACCCATAGTTAAACCATGTTTACTGTAGTAAAACCATGGTTACCACAAAATAACCATGGTTTTAAACACCGTGGTTTTCAAAACCCATAGTTAAACCATGTTTACTGTAGTAAAACCATGGTTACCACAAAATAACCATGGTTTTAAACACCGTGGTTTTCAAAACCCATAGTTAAACCATGGTTACTGTAGTAAAACCATGGTTACCACAAAATAACCATGGTTTTAAACACCGTGGTTTTCAAAACCCATAGTTAAACCATGGTTACTGTAGTAAAACCATGGTTACCACAAAATAACCATGGTTTTAAACACCGTGGTTTTCAAAACCCATAGTTAAACCATGGTTACTGTATTAAAACCATGGTTACCACAAAATAACCATGGTTTTAAACACCGTGGTTTTCAAAACCCATAGATAAACCATGGTTACTGTTTTAAACCATGCTTACCACAAAATAACCATGGTTTTAAACACTGTGGTTTTCAAAACCCATAGTTAAACCATGGCTACTTAAGTAAAACCATGGTTACCACAAAATAACCATGGTTTTAAACACCATGGTTTTTTAAAACCAATAAACCATGGTTACTGTTTTAAACCATGGTTATCCCAAAATAACCATGGTTTTAAACACTGTGGTTTTCAAAACCCATAGTTAAACCATGTTTACTGTAGTAAAACCATGGTTACCACAAAATAACCATGGTTTTAAACACCGTGGTTTTCAAAACCCATAGTTAAACCATGGTTACTGTAGTAAAACCATGGTTACCACAAAATAACCATGGTTTTAAACACCGTGGTTTTCAAAACCCATAGTTAAACCATGGTTACTGTAGTAAAACCATGGTTACCACAAAATAACCATGGTTTTAAACACCGTGGTTTTCAAAACCCATAGTTAAACCATGGTTACTGTATTAAAACCATGGTTACCACAAAATAACCATGGTTTTAAACACCGTGGTTTTCAAAACCCATAGATAAACCATGGTTACTGTTTTAAACCATGCTTACCACAAAATAACCATGGTTTTAAACACTGTGGTTTTCAAAACCCATAGTTAAACCATGGCTACTTAAGTAAAACCATGGTTACCACAAAATAACCATGGTTTTAAACACCATGGTTTTTTAAAACCAATAAACCATGGTTACTGTTTTAAACCATGGTTATCCCAAAATAACCATGGTTTTAAACACTGTGGTTTTCAAAACCCATAGTTAAACCATGATTACTGTAGTAAAACCATGGTTTTGCTAATAGTAATCAATGCACCAAAAAACCATGGTTTTATCACAATAAAGCATGGTTAAATTTCGTAAGGGACAGATTATCAACTCACATAGTTGATGCTCCTCAAATAATATAAAAAGTGTAATAATTACTATAAAATACTACAGCATACTGCTATTTACTACACCTTACTATAGTTAATATTACAGTATACTAGAGTATTTACTACAGTTTATTAACTCACTATAGGTAATGCTCCAGAATACAACAATATACATTAAAAGTGTACAATAATAATTACTATAAAACTACAGCATTCTACTAAACTTTATTATAGTAAATATTAAAGTATACTACATTCTTTTTTCATGTGGGCATGTTCACTTGCATTTTACAGATCAACAACAGCAGTTTCAGATTCAGTTATACAGATTAAATTTCAGATTACACTTTGCTTTAGCACCTATCAAACATCAAAGATAGTTTATTGACAGCTTCCATTCTTTTTAGTTTTTTTTCTCAATTAAATGCTCTTAATGTCCCATTACAGCCCAAGTATAAGTGCGTCTGTGATGCCGGTTGGATGTCTCCACCTGGAGAGTCAGCGTGCACAGCTGACGTGGATGAATGCAGTCTTCCTAACAAGCCGTGCTCCACAAATCCACCTGTGCAATGCTTCAACACACTGGGCTCCTTTTACTGTGGCTCCTGTCCTGCAGGTTAGACGACCCACCCAAAGGCTTTTCAGGTTTTATTTGAAATATGCATCAGATGGTTATCAGATGAGATGAGTTTTGCCTTTTTTGGTTCTTTCAGGATGGCAGGGTAATGGTTACAGCTGTCAGGATATAGATGAATGTGCTACAAACAATGGAGGCTGTTCTATGTCCCCACCTGTGCCTTGTCTTAACACCATGGGCTCCTTCCATTGTGGACAGTGCCCACCAGGTCTTATTCTCTACTCATTATTATATGCTTTGTATAAAATTACATATTTGTGACCCTGGATCACAAAACCAGTCATTAAAAAAAAATAATATTGCTAAAATCGCCTTTAACTTATTCGCCGCCAGCCATTTTTTGAAAAGTTGCACATTTTTTGTCATAAAAGTTTCACAAAATGCCTTCCAAGGATAGACAGCACGATTGGTAGAGAATTGCATTAGCAACACAAAAGTCATGGGTTTCATCCCAGGTATAATGTACTATATAGATGGAAAGTGGATAAAAGCTGTCAAAATGCAATAATGTAATTTAATCATACAGATCTGAATACATGAAAGTGAATTCTTTTTTGTCATCTTCATGTACTATCTTTAGGGCCTTGCTTTCTTTTTAAGAGGATTATGTTATCGTCTAGTTCAATATTTTATCTCCAGAGAGGGCTGGGAAATAAAACACTTCTATTTTTAGTTAGCCTGAAGCGTTTGTGGGTCATCTGTCCTGTTTCCAGATGCAAACCAGCCAGTAACACTGCTGAGTCACGTTTGCACACTGTAATATGTTTGAATTGAGAACCAGATGGATCCTAAGCTGAGGTTTCATAATATTCCCTCTGGGAGAGATTGAGGAAGAGAGATGCATTAGATGGATTCATTGATGAATCTGCTGTCTGCAAGTCCCCCAATACATTATGCTTTACAAGTCTCAGTAGACTTCCAGATTGCAGAGTAAGACCAGACACACAGACAGGCTTGAGCTGGAAACGCCCATATGTAAGATGACACCACTGACCCCATATGTGTCTCCTCAGGCTATGAAGGAGACGGGAAGACTTGTACTGAAGCCGACATCTGCTCCGCAAACAATGGTGGATGTCACCCGCTTGCATCATGCACGTCTACTCCAGGTGCACAACACACACTGCATGCTTTTACTGTAGTTAGTTTTTATAGCATCGCATGACCGGTAGCACTGGTGCTATAACAGGATGTTTTATGTCATTATGTTATTGCAGGGTTTTATAACTGATGTAAAATGCAATTATATAAAGGCTAAAATGCACGCTCTGCACATTCTCCTAACCAATTTCATAAGGTGCATGCTGGGATGCATTTTAAACAGTTTTAAGAGCACTGCCATGTATGCGAGCTATATTTCCATTTGTGTATCTTTTGTTTGTCTAGGAAATAATAAGTACACTGTGAATTTTTTTAGTGGACTGTCAGACCAAAAAATATATACACTGCAAAAAAAATTATTTTCAAGAAAAAAAATTCTTAGTATTTTTGTATTGTTTTCAGTAAAAATATATATCAAAAAATTCTTAAATTAAGATGGTTTCTCCTGATGAACAAAACGACCCAAGAAAACAAGTCCAGTTTTTAGACCCAAAAAAATCAAATTTAAGTGATTTTGTGCAAAAAACGAGCAATAAATCTGCCAATGGGGTAAGCGCAAAAATCTTAAAACATTTTTCTTAAACACTAAATTCAAGAAAAAATTGCTTACCCCATTTTACAGATTTTTTTGCTTGTTTTATGCACAAAATCACTTAAATTTGATATTTTTGGTCTAAAAACTAGACTTGGGTCATTTTGCTCATCAAGAAAAAGCATTTTATTTTTAAGAAGTTTTAGATATTTTTACTGAAAACAAGACAAAAATACTAAGAATATTTTCATTTTTTGCAGTGTAAAAGTCTTAATATTTATTTTAGGACATATATAGATGAAGCAATGACTAAAGGCCAATATAGCAATAAAAATGGTAACACTTTACAATAAGATTGTATTTGTTAACGTTAGTTAATGCATTAGCTAATGTAAACTAACAATGAACAATACTTCTACACTGTAAAAAATACTTTGCTGCCTTAAATTTTTTTGTTGAATTAACTCAGATTTACAAGTCATTTCAACTTACTATTATTTATCTTGACTAAAGATGAGTTGTTTTAACTACAGGTGAGTTGTTATAACTAATAAAATTAAGTTGACTTTTCTCAACTATATTTTATAAGTTGTGACAACTCATCTCTGTTGACATGACTTGTAAATCTGAGTTGATTTAACAAAAAATTTTAAGGCAGCAAAGTTTTTTTTTTATAGTGTACAGCATTTATTAATCTCACTGCAAAATATGATTTTTCTCTTTGGGATGAGAAAAAAATCTTGAAATTTCAAACAAAATTTTCTCACCCCATTAGCAAATAATTTTGCTTGTTTTAACCACAAATTCACTAACATTGTATGTTTTTTTTCTAAAAACTAGACTTATTTTCTTAGGTCATTTTGCTGATCAAAAAAATACATCTTGATTTAAAAAAATTAGATATTTCTACTGACCAAGACCAAAATACTAAGTAAGAAAGTCATTTTTTGCAGTGCTTAGATTAGAAAAATGCTTAATAAATGCTGAAAATATTGTGCATTATTAGTTCATGTTAGCTAATGCATTTACTTGTGTTAATAAATACAACCTTATTATAAACTGTTACCTTCCTGTGCTTTCTATCTAGTAAAGTATCACTTCTGAATTGTTTGTCTCTATGCAGGAAGTTTTATCCCATCATGCACCTGTCCTCCTGGTTATGTGGGTAATGGCTATGGACCTGCGGGTTGTACCCAGATCACCGACATTTGTGGGACCAGTAACCCCTGTGTGAACGGCCAGTGTGAGGTTTGTGTTTTGCTAATAAGCCGTCATGATTTTGCATAGCATCCCTGTGGGCCATCACATTTATTTATCCGTCTATCTAAAATTTTTGTCAATCTTCCCAGAACACAGCCACTGGATACATTTGTCGCTGTGACCCAGGCTGGGCGGGTCAGAACTGTGATCAAAATGTGAATGAGTGCTCCAGTAATCCCTGTCAGAATGGAGGTACCTGTGTTGATGGGAATAATGGGTACACCTGTACCTGCACTTCCCAATGGACCGGACCACAGTGTCAAACTCCACAGCAAGGTGTGTTTGTGTGTCCTGGTAATCCCTATGTTGTGGGTACCCGTACCGATGTCCCCACCACGATAGTAAACCCAGTAATGTTTGACCTTTTGTGGCCATTTTTTGGTCCCTATGAGGAAAACTTTTAATTCATTCTAAAATATGTTGGGTTAGGGAAAGGGGATAGAATATACAGTTTTGTTAGTAGTATAAAAGTCATTACGTCTATGCAAGTCCCTATAAAACATAGAAACACCCCTTACGAAAATTAACCGTGGTTTTATTGTGGTAAAATTGTACTAACCATGTTTGTTTTTTACTACACTAACCATGGTTTAGCTATGGTTTTGTCAAAACCATGGTTATTTTGTGGTTACCATGGTTTTACTACAGTAACTATGGTTTTTTGGTTTTAACTGTAGTAAAACCATGGGTAATTTTGTAAGGAACGATGTGTATGTGTGTGTTAGAATGTGGAGGGGTTTTGGAAAGTCCAGCCGGGACGTTCAGTTACCCCAACAATCCTGGAACTGGGGGGTATGATCATCAGGTCAGCTGTGCCTGGGTCATCCGAACCGACCCCAGCCAGGTAAGTCAAATCATCCATCACATGATTTTTTTTAAACAGGGCCAAAAAAAAATAATCAATGAAGCCATTGAAGCGAATCAAGTCAATGAAATAAGAGGTTTGGGTGGTTGCATAGACATAGCCGTGAAGTTGGATCCAAGTTTTTTTGAAAACATGCTAATTTTCCAGCTTCCATATTTCCCATAGAGTTAAACATTCGATTTTTACCGTTTTGGTTCTATTCAGCCGATCTCCGGGTCTGGTGGTACCACTTTTAGCATAGCTTAGCATAATCCATTGAATCTGATTAGACCATTAGCATCGCTCTCAAAAATAACCAAAAAGTGTTTCGATATTTTTCCTATTTAAAACTTGACTCTTCTGTAGTTACATCATGTACTAAGACAGACAAAAAATTGAAAGTTGTGCTTTTCTAGGCCGATATGGCTAGGAGACTACTTTCATGCGCTGTG
The DNA here is from genome assembly GCF_027580225.2 of Misgurnus anguillicaudatus. Classification (NCBI taxonomy): domain Eukaryota; kingdom Metazoa; phylum Chordata; class Actinopteri; order Cypriniformes; family Cobitidae; genus Misgurnus; species Misgurnus anguillicaudatus. The sequence goes on along the minus strand of NC_073361.2, from coordinate 27,550,049 downwards.
TAATATCATTGCGCATGCTGCAGCCATGTTACGGCAGCAAAGTTCTTGATTATTACGCCAGAATGAGAGTATAGTTCCTAGCCATATCTGCCTAGAAAATCACAACTTTAAATTTTCTGTCGGTCTTAGTACACGATGTAACTAAAGAAGAGTCAAGTCTTAAATAGAAAAAATATCTAAACTCTTTGGTTATTTTTTTGTGTGATGCTAATGGTCTAATCAGATTCAATGTATTATGCTAAGCTATGCTAAAAGTGGTACTGCCAGACCCAAAGATCGGCTGAATGGATTCCAAAACAGTAAAAATTAAATGTTTAACTCTAGGGGAGCTGAAAATTAGCATATTTAAAAAAAAAGTGGAGTGTCCCTTTAAGATCTAATCTGACAAACAAGCAATTAGTTAGGACTAATAAGTCTTACTATTTGGATTTAAATGAGACCAATCTAAATAGTTATGATCAGTCTTGAAGAAAAAATACATGGCTAACTTTTAGTCTTAGATGTTCATGCAACCGGCCAAAGGTCTTGTGCTTATTGTTATACATTAATTTTCCTAATCTGTTCTTCCCAGATTCTGCGGATCACATTCCCTTTCTTTGACATCGAGAACAGCGGCTCCTGCAGTTTTGACTTCCTGGAGGTCCATGATGGTGATAGCGCCTCCTCCTACGTGATCGGAAAATACTGCGGCACGGCCGCACCAGCCGAACTCTTCAGCTCCCATAATTCTCTGTACTTCTGGTTCCGCTCTGACCATTCGGTCAGCGGCCGTGGCTTTACCGTGGCTTGGCAATCTCAGGCACCAGGTAAACCAGGAACTGGTCTAAATGAATGGGATTTGATGAAGCTTCATAATTAATAACTGTTCTGGTCCATCCCATTGTGATGCAAGTCTTACAATATACATTTTGGTCTTTCAGTGTGTGGTGGAGAGTTGACGAATTCATATGGTGACATCAAATCGCCCGGTTACCCTGGTAACTATCCACCTAATCGTGACTGCTACTGGACAGTGAATGTAAACCCTGGTCTGCTAATAACCTTTGCATTTGGGACCCTAAGCCTTGAACACCATGATAACTGCAACTTTGACTACCTTGAGGTACGCAAAGCCACCGAAAACTCTTTATTCACATCAAGCCTATAAATGTTAAATAGCGTCCATTTCTGGCTTTGTATTGAGATCAGGGATGGGCTGCTACCGGAGGATGCGGTTCTGGGAAAATATTGCAGTACATCATCGCCACCACCACTACAGACAACAGGACCAACCGCATGGATCCACTTTCACTCGGATTTTAGTATCAGCGATCGAGGATTTCACATAACATACACTACTTCCCCATGTAAGTAAAAGCTAAAGTCAAAACAGACATGTTAAATATTAGGTTTAAAGATTTACACTACAAAAAATTATTTTCAAGAAATAAATTCTTAGTATTTTTGTCTTGTTTTCAGTAAAAAATATCTAAAAATTCTTAAATTAAAATGCTTTTTCTTGTTGAGCAAAACAACCCAAGAAAATGTGTCTAGTTTTTAGACCAAAAATATCAAATGTAAGTGATTATATGCATAAAACAAGCAAAAAAATCTGCCAATGGGGTAAGCAAATTATTCTTGATTTTTTCTTGAATTAAGTGTTTAAGAAAAATGTTCAAGATTTTTTGCTTACCCCATTGGCAGATTTTTTTTTGCTTGTTTTATGCATAACATCACTCAATTTGTATATTTTTCGTCTAAAAACTAGACTTATTTTCTTGGGTCGTTTTGCTCATCAAGAAAACGCATCTTAATTTAAGAATTTTTTGATATTTTTTACTCAAAACAAGACAAAAATACTAAGATTTTTTTCTTGAAAATAATTTTTTTGCAGTGTAGTTGTACTTCTGTACTGTGCACAGCCTTAGGCCACTATGTCGTCAGCTGATTTCTTGTTTTTGCAATGGTATAGTGAGCATATATAATTATTTCTCAGTCTCTTTATTAAAAAAACAACCAAAAAATACAGGACAATTTTGTAATCTCTTAAACCTATAAATGAAATAAAATCCTAATTTCTAAGTCTAATCCAATGACTTCAGTGTTTTCAAGAGTCAAACAAAGGTCACACCTTATACAGAATTTTACCTAAAAAAGGAAATTTTTTCCTGAATTTTTTTTTTTTACATTTTTCATGCATATTTTTTCTATTTTGTTTGTATCTTAAAGGAAAACAGCACCGTTTTCAATATTTTACTTTGTTCTTACCTCAACTTAGATGAATTAATACATGACTATCTTTTTTGAATGCGTGCACTTTTAATCTTTGTACAGCGCTTCTTGAATGTGTTAGCATTTAGCCTAGCCCCATTCATTCCTATGGCTCCAAACAAAAGTTTTATTTTGTGTCACCATACTTACTCGTGTAACTACTCATGTAACAGTCTTTAAATAGGGAAAACATGGGAGTGTTTGGTGGCTTCTAAATTCATCCCTGTTTGGAACCATAGGAATGAATGGGGCTAGGCTAAATGCTAACACATTCACGAGGCACTGTACAAACATAAAGTGCTCGCATTAAAAAAGATGGGTATGTATTAATTCATCTAAGCTGAGGTAAGAACATAGTAAAATATTGAAAAACGGTGGTGTTTTCCTTTAATAAAGAGAGTGACTTTTTTTATAGATCTACATTTAAACTTTTTAAAACTGCTAAACATTTGCTAGATGTTAAAACCTGTAGCACCATAGACTTGTGAGTGAGGCACAACATTTTGCTCCTTTTGTATATCTCCGCATAAAGGAGAATGTCAATAAAGCAAACATGAATTTAAAATTGAACAAATGTATATCTAAAGAGGATTTTGATAGTACCTTCACATACCCAATAGGATGTAAATGTGAACATTACTTGTTTGCAAACAGTACTATGATTATGTTTAAATTATTATTGGTAATTCAGTAACCGAATGATGGTTGCACAAATCAGTTAAATGCATCCATCCGTGGTATGCTATCCTTTATATGCACTCATAAAATGGTTTATAGGTGTTTATATAACTATTAAACGTCAAGAGTCACATTGCAAATGTTATGAACCCTGATGCACTGGGTCCATAAAACGAAAAAGCTAATTTTCTTGCAATATTGCTTTGGGACGGACTGTCTGAATGTAACGTAATTCACCGTATGTCATCAGCTGACCCAGGCTGCGGCGGCGTCTACACGGAGACCGAGGGAATCATCATCTCTCCCAACTGGCCGAATAACTACGCTCACAACAGGCAGTGCATTTATATCATAAGAATGCCACAGAATGAAGTGGTGGCCCTTAACTTCACCCACATGGATATGGAGATTCATAGCGGCTGTCTTTTTGACTTCGTGGAGGTATGATTTCTTTGGGTATGTGTGTTAAATGAATGTAAAGTACTTGCTAGTATATAAGCAACTTCTTTATCAGGTTCGAGATGGAACTAGTGAGACTGGCCCACTTTTTGGGAAATACTGTGGTACCACATTGCCAGCACCCATTTTGTCCTCCACCAATGCACTCTGGATTCGTTTCCAATCCGACGACTCTGTGTCCCGAGCTGGTTTCAGGGCCACATATGAACTTGGTAAGAGACCTAAATCTCATTTTTGGGTATCACTTTATTTTGGGTATCAACAAACTCTCTTAAAGGATTAGTCCATTTCCTTAAAAAAAATCCAGATAATTTACTCACCACCATGTCATCCAAAATGTTGATGTCTTTTTTTGTTCAGTCGAGAAGAAATTATGTTTTTTGAGGAAAACATTCCAGGATTTTTCTCATTTTAATGGACTTTAATGGACACCAACACGTAACAGTTTTAATGCAGTTTAAAATTGCAGTTTCAACGCAGTTTCAAAGGACTCTACAATCCCAAATGAGGCATAAGGGTCTTATCTAGCAAAACAATTGTCATTTTTGGCAAGAAAAATAAAAAATATGCACTTTTAAACCATAAATTGTCGTCTATCTCCGATCCTGTGACGCGCCAGCGCAACGTCACGTAATTGCGTAATGCCATGAAAAGGTCACGTGTTACATATATGAAACACACATTTGCAGACCATTTTAAACAATAAACTGACACAAAGACATTAATTAGTTTAATTCAACATACAACAACGTCAGAACGGTCCTCTTTCTCAACACTTAGAAACACTGGGGTGTAGTTTCAATACGTCATCCGTGACCTCTTGACGTGATGACCTATTGCGTGAGGTCGCACTGGCGCGTCAGAGGACCTGAGATAGACGAGAAGTCGTGATTTAAAAGTGCATATTTTTAATTTTTCTTGTCAAAAATGACAATCGTTTCGCTAGATAAGACCCTTATGTCTCGTTTAGGATCATGTAGAGTCCTTTGCAACTCCGTTGAAACGGAATTTTTAACTCCATTAAAGGACAAGTTCGGTATTTTACACTTAAAGCCCTGTTTTCAGATTGTTTATGATGAAATAGAACGGTTTTGACTGAAATTTCGACATATGCGGCTGCCCAGAGAATTTTTGGGTGTTTGTGTTTCAGCTTCTACCTTTACAATGGGTTTAATGGTGCACTGGAACAATCCTTCCTAAAATGCATTAAACTTTCGTTTACAAAGACGTGAAACTCAACGAGTGGTCAGGGGTGTTCACTGATATGCTCACACAAAAATCGCTGCAAAATACACATTCCAACAGGTTTTATCTTAGTTTTTGCCAACTCCATTGACTTGTATTAGTTGTGCTGTGAGTTACGGTATTACTCCGCGCCGGGAACTTTGTTTGTATTCTTGCAACTGGCAATGGCGGATTAGCGCCACCAACTGGGCTGGAGTGTCTATTATTCAAGCTCTAAGCGGAAGAATGTACGGGTGTGGGGCGTTTGGAAAAATAGGTCCACAAGTTAACAACGAATGCTAAAACAGCTGTTGGAAAGCATCTTTTAACGCGATTTTTGTGTGAGCATATCAGTGAACACCCCTGACCACTCGGTGAGTTTCACGTCTTTGTAAACGAAAGTTTAATGCATTTTAGGAAGGATTGTTCCAGTGCACCATTAAACCCATTGTAAAGGTAGGAGCTGAAACACAAACACAAAAAAATTCTCGGGGCAGCCGCAAATGTCGAAATTTCAGTCAAAACCGTTCTATTTCATCATAAACAATCTGAAAACCGGGCTTTAAGTGTAAAATACCGAACTTGTCCTTTAAAACTGTTAAGTGTTGGGGTCCATTAAAGTCCATTAAAATGAGAAAAATCCTGGAATGTTTTCCTTAAAAAACATAATTTCTTCTCGACTGAACAAAGAAAGACATTAACATTTTGGATGACATGGTGGTGAGTATTATGAGTAAACTTATACACCTAACCCCTACCCCATCCCCAACAGTCTACTAATACTCAACTAGTAGAGTTTGTTGACATGTAGGTGCCGCACTTACAGTATAGTCAACAGAATGTAAAATGGGGACCATCAAAATAACACGTAACCTCATTTTTATTTCAAACCAACAAAATAAACATGACATTAAACAAAATATGCATCCAACACTGCTAGTGCTTCACTTATCCAGCTTAAAATCTTGACCATATGGTCCATTTTATTTCAGCTACAAATCACACATTTAGACTTGCATGTGTTCATGTAGCTCATTTGGGTAGTGCATTGCATTAGAAGCGCAAATGTCATGGGTTTAATTTCCTGAGAACACACATACTGATAAAATGTATACCTTAAAAGTTGCTTTGGATAGACGGATCTGCCAAATGCATAGATGTAAATGCAAATGCATGTAAGCTGCTTCCTAGTTTTGTGTGCAGTGTACAGACAATGTGAAGTTTCCTGCTTAAAGGATTAGGCTATTTTCTTTAAAAAATTCAGATAATTTACTCACCACCATGTCATCCAAAATGTTGATGTCTTTCTTTGTTCAGTTGAGAAGAAATTATGTTTTTTTGATTAAAACATTCCAGGATTTTTCTAATTTTAATGGACTTTAATGGACCCCAACACTTCAGTTTATTGTTTAAAATGGTCCCCAAATGTGCGTTTCATATATGTAACATGTGACCTTTTTACGTCATTACGCAATTACGTGAGGTCGCGCTGGGGCGCCACAGGACCGGAGGAAGATGAGAAGTTGCGGTTCAAAAGTGCATTTTTTTATTTTTCTTGCCAAAACTGACAAACGTTTCGCTAGATAAGGCCCTTATGCCTCGTTTGAGATCATTTAGAGTCCTTTGAAACTGCAATTTTAAAATGCATTAAAACTGTTAAGTGTTGGGCTCCATTAAAGTCCAGTAAAATGAGAAAAATCCTGGAATGTTTTAATCAAAAAACATAATTTCTTCTCAACTGAACAAAAACAGACATCAACATTTTGGATGACATGGTGTTGAGTAAATTATCTGGATTTTTTTAAGAAAATGGACTAATCCTTTAAGTCTGTTGAACTGTTTATCTATTTAGCCTGTGGTGGAACCCTCTCTGGAACCGGTCAGATCCGCTCACCCCTCCACCCTAATCCATATCCCCATAACAAAGTGTGCGAGTGGGTCATAAACCAACCCATGGGCTACGTGGTCACTCTTAATTTCCTCACCTTTGACGTTGAAGGAACCGGCACGTGTTACTTTGATCATGTTGAGGTACGTTCGTTACCATTAGGCTAATCGGCCAACATACAGATTAGATGTTAACGTTATCGTCTGCATTCCTAGGTAAGAGATGGTCCCAGCGCAAGCTCTCCTCTGATTGGCAGTTATTGTGGAACCGAGGTGCCTCCCATGTTGCAGTCTTCCCAAAGATCCATGTTCATCCAATTCAAAACAGATGCTTCCGTCTCCAACCATGGTTTCACTGCTGAGTATGGATCTGCAGAGCAAGGTACCCTACACTGCTTTGTTCAAATACAAAATTTTAGTGATCTGAATGTGTTTTGAGGCAATCCCAGAATGCATTGCAGAGTACGAAGCTTTAGCTTGGCAAATCAAAGAGAATAGATCAGGGGTGTTAGGGTGTTGTACGATCGAGCCCCACAATGGTTTGTGTTTATTTTTAAAGGTTGTGGAGAGACACTCACAGAGCCAACAGGTTCATTCACCAGCCCAGGTCATCCCACCGTGTACCCTCACGGAGCCAACTGCACTTGGTACATCTCTCTTGACCCTGGCAACCTCATCCGTTTGTCATTCACAAGCTTCAACCTGGAGTACCACACCAACTGTGATTATGACTACGTGGATGTCTATGATAATGGTACCGCGCTGACCGGCACCCTTATGGGCAGGTAGGAACCTGAGACAACATCTGAGATGTTTTAAGGGTGTGCTACACCAGGGATCTCAAATGCTGGTTGTCATTCTCTGTTCAGGTTCTGTGGGCATTCGGTTCCTCCGTCTCTAACAAGCACCGATAGTCTGATGACCGTCCTGTTGGTGTCTGACTCGAGTCTTGCCGCCGAGGGTTTTTCAGCCACTTATGTCTCAATCAATGCGACCACAGGTACACTTTTATTGCAGTCACTCGATACAAAAATCATTTGTTCAAAGGATGCATAGTGAAGGTTGGAACTTGTGTGCTTTTCCTTTACTCTACACATATAGACTGCAGTGCTGTTTTTACGTCCCCTACCGGACAATTCAACTCCCCCAACTACCCAAGCAATTACCCAACCAATCGGGAGTGTGTCTATAAAATCATAGTGGAAGTCAATATGCAGATCATGCTTAATATCACAGATTTTCTGCTAGAGGCATCGACTTCCTGTTCCTTCGACTATTTAGAGATCAGGTAAGAAACATAAGCACTAACTTGGGACATATTTTGGTATGTTACTTTTTGAAACCCTTTTCTTTCATTAACAGAGATGGAGGCTATGAAACATCCCCTCTGATTGGTAAATTCTGTGGAGTAGTTGCCCCTCCCATTATAGTATCCCATAGTAACAGGCTTTGGTTGAAGCTACGATCCGACAGTGTGCTCACCTACAGGGGGTTTGCTGCTCACTGGGATGGTACACAGACAGGTATGCATTTATTTTTGTATTGTCAAATATTAAATATTTTTTTTTGAAAAAAGGCTTATTTTCCAGCTCCCCTAGAGTGATATTACGCAGTGCCCGAAAATAGTCCCCTGCTATTGAAAGTTACCAAGGGGACTATTTTCTGGCGCTGCGTAATATCATACACCTCCTGCAGCCATGTTACAGCAGCAAAGTCCTTGATTATTACGCCAGAATAAGAGTATAGTTCCTAGACATATCGGCCTAGAAAATCGCAACATTTAATTTTCACTTTAAAATGCAATTTGTAGCGTTTGCATCTCTATCGCCATCTCTGGTGAAACATAAAATTGCAGGCTTCTTTACAAACTTATCTTTTTGTTTGTCAGATGAGCTTATAAATAATTTTAAAATCGTACCATTGTGAATTGTGTTTTAAACACTGATTTCTATAATATGTTTTATATAAATTATAATATTTCAGGATTGTTAAAGGGGACATATCATGAAAATCTAACTTTTTCTATGTTCTATCTTCTAAGTTCTATAATTGGGTCCCCAATGCTTCTATCAACCTAGAAAATGTGAAAAAGACCAACCAAGTAACTTAGTTTTGGTAAACCATTCTTTGCAAGTAGGGTTATAACGATTAATCGCGTGTCCCATAAAAAATGCCTCTGAAATCGATTCAGAATCGATTCTGTGTTTCATTCACAGCTTGTGGGTGTACCACGGCATTTGGTCATTAGAAAGTCCTTATCAATCTTAAATCATTATGAGTCGGGGTTGTTTATTACGTGCATTTTAAAAAAGCAACACTTGTTAAACAAACTCATTCAAAATATTCTTATTATCATGAAAATACCTGAAACAATTTGGAGAACAGCAATATAAATATTCCTATAGACATTTCCTGGAAAAGCGTTTGTAATGCTACTTCTTCTGTGGCACAAAGGGAGTTTCTGCACGAGAGCGCCCCCTGGCTTTGTGATGTGCCGGGATTTCGCCGTAATTCATTAAAATTCATTCATTGAGTAAACGCACATTTGCACGATTAATCATTGCAGCCCTATCTGCAAGCATGTGAAAAATTGAAATTTGGCTCCCCCTGTGATGTCCGAAGGGGATCCTATTATAATAATACCACCCCTAAATCTGCACTATCCACCCACGGCACTGTCATTTAGTGCAGAGAGCGAAAATTATTGACAGCACAATTGAGCTTCATTTTCAACAAACCACCATTATGGTGATCAGTGTTTGATTTTTGCTCAGACCTACAAATTGGCAATTTTAACGTGCTATAATAAATTGTTTATATGATATTTTAAGCTAAAACCTTACATAAGTACATACAATTTATTTGACATCTTTAAAAAGTCTTGTGAAATGTCCCCTTTAACATTTCTGAACCCTGACTCCAGTTGCGCTTCAGTCCGGCAATCTGTTCAGAGCTTTTGTCTGCAATATGTTTTGTGTATTTCCGCCATAGGTTGTGGTGGTACCTTGACCACCAGTGTCGGAGGTTTTACCTCTCCAAACTACCCGCTGCCCTACCACCCCAATGCCGAGTGCTACTGGCACATCAAGACCAGCGCTGGAAGTACGGTGGTGCTCAGCTTTGCAGACTTTCACCTGGAGTCTACTTACGACTGCACGTTCGACTACTTAGCGGTCAGACAACGTTCTCCTAGACAACTTTCTGTTAGAGAGTCCTTCATATTGTACTAAGCTTGATTATTATATCTAACCAGGTTTATAATGGAAACAGCACCAATGCTCCACAGTTGGCTAAGCTGTGTGGAAATCAGATTCCTCCACCCTTCCACTCATCTAAAGAGAATATGTACGTGAAACTGCGCACAGACAGCATCTTTCACACAGGCGGATTTCTGGCTAACTACCAAACCAGTGAGTTGCACAAAACCCAAGCATGCACACATCAATTCCCTATCAAACAACAAACTATTGCACATATCTAGAAAAATCCTGCCTTTGTTATACTTTGAATACTATGGTATTACCATGCTATATGTACAAAAATAGTGAATAATGAAACCAGTGTTAGATATGTCAGTGAATAGTAAAGTATTACAGTGGTCTATCTAGCTGGTGGTTAAGTTCACTTACAGACTAGGCTGTATATCTGCTGTTTTGTCCTGTTTTAATTATGTTTATAGAGGTGAAATGTCACAGTTTAGAGCTCAGTGCAACACTATTTATCTTCCTTTGTGTGATCTCTCAGTCATTCCCCTTTTATTCGACTCACAATGGTCGCATGCCTACATGTTTCCCAGACTCTTTAACTTTACCGCAGGGTCAAATCAGGCTCCACTTCATCGCAAGATGGCTCTTGTATAAATGCATTTCTGCCTTATTTTTTATTTTGAAGCTATGCATCATGAGTCAAATAATTTCCCTCCCATGACATAAATCACGTTTGCCATTTTCTGTTTAGTTTGCAATGGTGTGCTGATCGCCAATCAGTCCCGGGGAAGGATCGAGAGCTTAAACTTCCCCAGTAACTACCCCACTTATGCCAACTGTAGCTGGACCATCCAGGCCTCCATGGGCAACACCATCAACTACACCTTCATTGCTTTTGAGCTCGAACTACACACAAACTGCGCCTATGACTATGTGAAGGTGAGCAGCATATGTTGCCTACGGTAATATTTTTGGGACGCTCTATAAGTTTGTGTTTCTCTTCAGAGGGGTCAAGTAGTCCAGTTCACGCTGGATGCTTTGTCATGCAATTACACTACATTGATTTACTGGCAAAGTCTTTACAAATTCACAAAGGGCCTTTGAGTTCCTCTCAGTTCACCCATCACCATGGAGATCCAAACAGTGATGACATCATGGGACCTTTCGGAGAGATGGAGGTGTTTTTGAGCTCGCTGGCATTGCTCCTGGGAAATGCTAAACTTGCAAATGTTTTTATAAACATGCATTCATACCATAAATCTTATTGTTTTGGTATGCAATGACTTCTGTGTTATGGAATGAAAAAGTTTGAAGGCCCTTTTGCCAGAAATAGCACTTAGACTGTGGTTTAAACTTTTTGGCATGCTTCCCCCTTGGGTAGGGTATCTCAAAAATAGTGAATATACTTCTGAATAAACATTGTATATTAAATGGACATTCCACTTTTTTTGAAAATATGCTCATTTTCCAGCTCCCATAGAGGTAAACATTTGATTTTTACCATTTTGGAATGCATTCAGCTGATCTCCGGGTCTGGCGCCAGCACCCCCAGCATAGCCCAGCACAATCCACCGAATCCGATTAGACCATTAGCACTGCGCTAAAAAATAACCAAAGAGTTTGGATATTTTTCCTATTTAAAACTGACTCTTTGTAGTTACATCGAAAATAGTCCCCTGCTATTGAAAGTAACCAAGGGGACTATTTTCGGGCAGTTCATAATATCACTACGCCTGCTGCAGCCATGTTACATCAGCAAAGTCATTGATTATTACGCCATAATGAGAGTATAGTTCCTAGCATATCTGCATAGAAAATCGCAACTTTTAATTTTGTGTCGTTCTTAGTACACGATGTAACTACAGAAGAGTCAAGTGTTAAATAGGAAAAATATCCAAACTCTTTGGTTATTTTTAGCGCAATGCTAATGGTCTAATCAGATTCAGTGGATTGTGCTAGGCTATGCTGGGAGTGCTGGCGCCAGATCTGGAGATCAGCTGGGTGGATTCCAAAATGGCAAGATTCAAATGTTTCGGGGAGGTGGAAAATTAGCATATTTTCAAAAAAAGTGGAGTGTCCCTTTAAGTCTATCAATCAACGAAACATGATGATGGCTGCTTGCAGTGCTTTACTGTAAAGACTATGATTTTGACTAAATGAACCCTTTATGTTTTGGGTCTAGCTGTATGATGGTCCGAATGAACAGGCTCCTCTGATTGGTTCATTCTGTGGAAACACGCCTCCACCGGCCAACACCACCACAAGTGGCAACCTTCACATTGTGTTCCGGTCCGACTATATAATATCATACAAGGGCTTCCAAATGGACTGGTACCAGAATGGTAAGATCCAAAACACACAAACCAGCCCCACTATTGTGAAAAAACATCTGATCATGTGTGAAAATTAAATACTCTTTATAAAGATGTCTGTAAAAAAAGAAAATATTACATGCAGAGTCATTGCTGGGAAGCCAGGTGTCAGTGACCGAAAGTCTCTTGAGTGATGATGTCATTGGATATCTGAGAATAATAGCAGCCCTAATGGGCAAAGCAGTGACATCATTCTAGAAAGGCTTCATTGTGATTGGCTAGTTAAATGTAGGATTCCTGCTCTGATTGGTGAGGGAGAAAGAGAGAGCTGAGATCAAGTGATAAATGAATGTAAGAGGAGGGCAGGATCCACTTCAGATAGAATTTTAAGGTTTTATTTACGCTGTATGCATGTTTAATAGCACATGTGTTGTTCATACACATTTGTTTTAGGTATAACAACAGGAGAAAAGAGGCTACAAGCTCCCTCAAACTGATCTGTTTTGTGACTGTGAGACGTTGAGTCACGGTGCCAAAGGGTGTGGACTTATTTTTAGAGTGAGAGAGAGAGAGAGAGAGAGAGAAAAAAGAGAGATTTGCTATTCTGGAGGCACACTGGAATCATGAATCATTTATGCACTGCTTTTTAAGATGATGTCATTTTTCCATGGATCATTTTGTGGAAAAATTATATTATGCAATGTGCTTTGTGAATAGCTCTTTTGTACAGCTGTGCAAACCTTTGTGAGAAAGAAAAACAACAGAGAAATAAGTACAAAGCAATAAGATGCAAGGAACACACTTTTCTGTAGGACGTGCAGTTGACAAGAAACATTTTCTTAAACTTTAGTTTTTTAGATTTTACATTTCATGTAAAAAATGCCAAAATGAAAACACTGCAAAAAATGACTTTCGTACTTAGTATTTTTGTCTTGTTTTCAGTAACAATATCTAAAAATTCTAAAATATAAATCAATGTCTGCAGCGTCCAGGAGTCTTTGAGAGGACAATCAAAGGGTGGAGCTATTTTATTAGATGACACTGCAAAAAATTCTTACTTAGTATTTTTTTCTTGTTTTCAGTAAAAACTGTATCTAGTATCTAAAAATTGTAAAATATTAATTAATGTCTGCACTGCAAAAAATGATTTTCAAGAAAAAAAATTAAGATGCTTTTTTGATGAGCAAAATCACCCAAGAAAATAAGTCTAGTTTTTAGACCAAACATATCAAATTTAAGTGATTTTGTGCATAAAACAAGCAAAAAAAATCTTCAAATGGGGTAAGCAAAAAACTCTTTTAACATTTTTCATAAACACTAAATTCAAGAAAAAAATGTGCTTACCCCATTGGCAGATTTTTTGCTTGTTTTATGCACAAAATCACTTAAATTGGATGTTTTTGGTTTAAAAAATTGATTTAATTTCTTGGGTCATTTTGCTCATCAAGAAAATGCATCTTAATTTAGGAATTTTTATATATTTTTACTGAAAACTGTTATTTTTTGCAGTATGAGCTATTTTATTAGATGGCTAAGCATGGACAAAACATATTCATTGCAAAAAATGACTTTCTTACTTAGTATTTTTGTCTTATTTTCAGTAAAAATATCAAAACATTTCTTAAATTAAGATGTGTTTTCTTGATGAGTAAAATGACCTAGGAAAATAAGTCTAGTTTTTAGACAAAAAATATAAACTTTAAGTAAATTAGTGCTTAAAACAAGCAAAAAAATCTGCCAATGAAATAAGAATTTTTTTTCATAAACACTTAATTCAATAAATTTTTTCTTATTCCATTGGCAGATTTTTTTGCTTGTTTTAAGCACAAATTCGCTTTAATTTGTAAAACTTATTTTCCTAGGTATTAAAAAATATTTTTACTGAAAACGAGACAAAAATTCTAAGTAAGAAAGTCATTTTTTGCAGTGAATATGTTTTGTCCATGCTTAGTCATCTAATAAAATAGCTCCACCCTTTCATTGTCCTCTCAGAGACTCGTGGACGCTGCAGACATTGATTTATATTGATTAGGGTGGAGGGGTGGAAGAATGAATCTATTCTGACTTTACTGAATATCACGTTACATTAACCACAGTTTCTTTTAATTTTTATGGTGCCTGCTCTCTTAAAACGAATGCTAATGTGTCTGATAGGCTTTTATGGTAGACACATTTTCACCAAACTGTCATATCTACACTTGCAGAGTTTTGCACTTGTTTTAAGTATGAAAAAAGATGAATAGAATATTACATTGGTGAAGACAAAATAATAGATAAACCTCAGATGTACTCATGAGGTCATTACATCTGCATTTATTTTTTAATATGTAACTCTGTTTAACAACCAAAGTCAAATCATCTCGCTGTCACCCCCTGCAGGTTGTGGCGGGGAACTTTTTGGGCCCTCTGGTTCCTTCAACAGCCCGGGTTACCCGAACAGATACCCAGAAAACCGTGAGTGCATCTGGCATATCCAGACCAGCCCTGGCAGCAGCATCTCCATCACCATTCTTGAGTTTGATGTGGAGTATCACCCCGACTGTAACTATGACAAGCTGGAGGTACAAACACAATGTTTAAGTCTCTTAAACACTCACATACTTTAACTGTCGATTATTAACATATTTGATTATTATATTTAAAAATGATCATGTAAGAAGGGTAACTACAGTCAGGTTATGTGTATATGTAATGTACACAAATGTGTGTTGGTGTGTTGTGTGTTTATGCCATACTGGCACCTGTCAGTGGAAGTGGGTTTTGTATAGAGCTGTGGAATGCTGATCTGTACTACAGTGAATGGAGCCAACCAGGCAGAAATTAACTGGAAACCAGAGCTCAGAGACGGGGTTAGAGATTTATATGACACATTTGTAGATTCCACATTTGTAGTGAAAAGTGTTATTAAAAATGATGTGTAAAGTCAACACACCAAAGCTCCAAACATACAATAATTTTATTTTATTTTTTATTTTATTTTAATTAGTAGACTATAATACATGCAATGTTTTAAAGGGGACATTTCATGAAAATCTGACTTTTTTCATGTTTATGTGCTATAATTGGGTCCCCAGTGCTTCTATCAACCTAGAAAATGTGATAAAGATCAACCCAGTAACTTAGTTTTTGGTAAACCATTCTCTGCAAGCATGTGAAAAAATAGCTCATTGAAATTTGGCTCCCCTTGTGATGTCAGAAGGGGATAATACCACCCCTTAATCTGCGCTGTCCAACCACAGCACTGCCATTTAGTGCAGAGATAAACTCATTTGCATTTAAAAGGACACATCCAAAAATGGCACATTTTTGCTTACACCCACTTTACAAAGTGGCAATTTTAACATGTTAAAATAAATTATCTATATGGAATTTTTAGCTAAAACTTCACAAACATACTCCGGGGACACCATCGATTTATTTTACATCTTAAAAAGACCCCTTTAAACAGCTTATGCTTTATTAAATCTGTTTTTACATAGACAATGTTCTTAAAGTCTCCAAGCTCAATGATATGCCCTGCCAACATCCTGTTTTAATGCGAAATTAGTTGAAAAAGACAAAAAAGGCATTCTTTCAAGTATGTAAACATTTCCTGACCTCTGTCCAGGTGTATGGAGGGCCTGACCTGTCCGCTCCTCGATTGGCCCAGCTCTGCACCACACGCCCTCCCAGTAATCCACTACAGGTGGCCAGCACTGGTAACAGTATAACGGTTCGATTCATATCTGATATGTGGGTGAGCGGGAAGGGCTTCAACGCAACATGGCAGGAGGTCCAAGGAGGTAAAGTTTTATGTCCGGTGGTGGCCGGTGACTTCTTTTTCGAGGGCGCACGATGCCCGTCATTTGTCTGGCTTGTCAGGTCAAAATAAGTGCCTGCTGCAGATGCTTGGAAGGGGTTTATGATAAAAGAGACGCTCACGTTTGCCAGATACTCACTTTAGAGTTTAGTGTTAAATTAGTGTCTTGCGAGTATTTTGTGAATGTGAGCGTCTCTTTTGTCATGGACCCTTTCAATGCTTGTGCAGCAGGCACGTATTTTGAAATGATGCACATCATTTACATGCCGCAACAAACACATATTTTGACATGACGAGCAACACACATGACACTCCGAACACATATTTTGAATTTGCTCCCCTCAGAAGAGAAGTCACCGGCCGGCACTGTTTATGGCCATTACATTTGCATTTTGAGCTTTTTGTTGATAAACCTACCTTTCTGAAAATCAGGATGTGGAGGGGCTGTCACAGCCCCTAGTGGAGAAATCCACTCTCCTCAGTACCCCGGCAATTACCCTGACAATTCGGACTGCTCCTGGACCATCACGGTGGATGCAGGGCACAGAGTATTCTTCAACTTTACCGATCTAGACATTGAAGTTCATTATTTATGTGACTATGACTATGTGGCTGTAAGTATTTGACCTTGGGATGACATTCATGCAATGCATTTCTGCATTTAGATTTCATAAGTTGTAGCAACTAATCTCTTGTCAAGTTAAATAATAGTAAGTTTACATGACTTGTAAATCTGAATTGATACAACAAAATAATTTAAGGCAGCAAAGATTTTTTACAATGTGTGATATCAATTTATCAGACATGCATTTGTTGTAAAATACGAGTTGCTGATCTTATTTACGCATTTTGCCGACGCTTTTATCCGAAGCGTTCTTTCAAGCAGTTTTATTAGTATGCATGTTTCATAGAAATCAAATCACTGCTTACGCAATGCTCTGCTAACTGAGCTACATGAACCTCAACCAATTTATGGACAAACAATCACTTAAAGGATTAGTCCATTTTCTTAAAAACAATCCAGATTATTTCCTCACCACCATGTCATCCAAAATGTTAATGTCTTTTTTTGTTCAGTCAAGAAGAAATTATGTTATTTGAGGAAAACATCCAGGATTTTTCTCATTTTAATTGACTTTAATGGACCCCAACACTTAACAGTTTTAATGCAGTTTAAAATTGCAGTTTTAAAGGACTCTAAACGATCCCAAACGAGGCATAAGGGTCTTGTCTGGCGAGGCGATTGTCATTTTTGGCAAGAAGAAAATGCACTTTTAATAACTTCTCGTCTTCCTCCCACTGTGTGACACGCCAGCGCGACCTCACGTAATTGCGTAATGCCGTGAAAAGTTCACGTTAAACACATTTCCGGACCATTTTAAACAATAAATTGACACAAAGACATTAATTAGTATCATTCCACATACAACAACGTCGGAACGGTCCTCTTTCTCCACACTTGTAAACACTGGGGCGTAGTTCGCATTCGTCATCCGTGACCTCTTGACGTCATGGCGTATTGCGTGCGGTTTCGCTGGCGCGTCGCAGGACCGGAGGAAGATGGGAGGTTGTGGTTTAGAGGTGCATATTTTTTATTTTTCTTGCCAAAAATGTCGATCGTTTCGCTAGATAAGACCCTTATGCCTCGTTTGGGATCGTTTTGAGTCCTTTGAAAAGGCAACTTTAAACTGCATTAAAACGGTTAAGTATTGGGGTCCATTAAAGTCCATTAAAATGAGAAAAGTCCTGGAATGTTTTCCTCAAAAAACATAATTTCTTCTCG
Source organism: Misgurnus anguillicaudatus (assembly GCF_027580225.2). Lineage (NCBI taxonomy): Eukaryota > Metazoa > Chordata > Actinopteri > Cypriniformes > Cobitidae > Misgurnus > Misgurnus anguillicaudatus. Next base: position 27,532,451 of record NC_073361.2, on the reverse strand, counting down.
ACTGAACAAAGAAAGACATCAACATTTTGGATGACATGGTAGTGAGTAAATTATCTTTTTAAATTTTTTTTTTTTTATTTAAGAAAATGGACTAATTCTTTAAGTGTCTTCTCTCCAGATCCATGATGGTCCACATGAGTCGTCTCCTCTCCTGGGTAAAGTGTGTGGCCTTTCTAGGCCTGATCCTATTATATCAACACAGAACGTCATCCACGTTCGCTTCAGATCAGATCAATCTCGAAACCATAAAGGTTTCAGCGCCAGGTTCTCAGAAGGTGAGTGTCATCACTGATTAGGAATCCACGCAGTTATGCTGTGGTTTGTTTCACTGTTAAACATCATTGGTCCCCTTTTCCGATTTCCAGCATGCGGGACAACTATAATAACTGATGATGTGGGCGGAGCTATTGCATCTCCCCGCTATCCATACACTTATCCACCCAATCAGAACTGTACCTGGATCATACTGGCACAGGAGCCATGTAAGTCAGCCATTCATTCCTTTGGAACTAAAATCTCAAGGTCAAAATTATTTATTTATTTATAATCAAATGCAGATTTTAACAGATGCTATTCCTAAATATTTTTCAGTCAACCATGTGACGCTGTCCTTCACTGACTTTGAGGTGGAGATGGTGTCTGGTAACTGCTCACATGATCGTGTTGAGATCCTGGATGGAGACAATTATGATGCCCCATCTGTTGGTAAAGACATGTCATCTATGAGTAAACGTATAACATTTTGGACTCTCAGTTATCATACTAAGTATCCTTAAATGCTTAAATTTTTCAAGGTCGATATTGTGGGTCTGAATTACCTCATCCAGTCACATCGTTCAGCAATGCCCTTGTGGTGAACTTCGTCTCAGATTCTTCCATAGCAAAGAAAGGTTTTAGGGCAACCTACATGGCCTCAACCTCAGGTTACGTTTTATTATTTATTTTAAAATAAATATGAATTGTAAAATCAGCATTAAACTGTAATTTAGGAATTTTACAGGTTGTGGTGGACATCTATTAATGGAATCAGGGGCGTTTAACAGTCCAAACTATCCTGATGTATACCCACCTAATGCGGAGTGTGTGTGGACCATCACCAGTTCCCCTGGGAACCGCCTGCAACTGTCCTTCATGTAAGGATGCCACATCAATCGTACACATGTACACAATAAATAAATTCCCAAAAAACGTTATTAACTCTATTATGTAGTATGTTCCAGCTTCAGCAGAGTACCGATTGCAGTAATGACTACTTGGAGATTCGTGAAGGTCACTCTACTGGCACTCTGGTTGGCCGTTTCTGCGGTGACTCTCTTCCTTCCAACTACACCTCCATAGTTGGCCACATTTTGTGGATCAAGTTTGTCTCTGACTCTTCAGTGAGCGGTGCTGGATTCAGAGCAATATTCTCCCACTGTGAGTACAAAAGATTGATTTTTTTAAAGTGGATCCAACCTAAATATACTGTTAACCAGCTCAGCTAACCCTGACTGGTGAAGTTGGTTGGCAAGTATGATACAGTAATTCCGGTAAAGCTCCTTAACCAAAAAGTCTTGATAAGGTCCTGGTAAGGATGGTTCAGGAAGGCATGAGGGGGGAAGTGAGCATCTGTTAATCAATTGCATTATTAGCATCGTTTCTCTCCCTAAAAGTGTCTTGCATAAAAGATAATGATGCCTATGTCTCAATATATATCACAGTTTCATTGTTTTTCCTTCCTTAGTGTACGGAAATGAGATCACAGGCAGTTCTGGCCAGTTAGCTTCCCCTCTTTACCCACGCAACTACCCAGATAACGCAGACTACCGCTGGACCATCACAGTGAATGCAGACTCCTATGTGCAGATTCACTTCCTGGAAATTGACATTGAAGACATTTTCGATTGCTATTATGACAAGCTAAAGGTCTGCAACATTAAATGACATAGCAGTTTAAAGCTGCAGTGTGTAGATTTTAGCGGCATCTAGTGGTGAGGTTGCGAATTGCACACCTCCCTTTCGAAGCACATAGAGAAGCTACGGTAGCCGTCACAGGACAAACATGTCATCATCTGAGACAACGTGGTGGCAAACGCGGTCCGTAAAACAGTTTGTCCATTTAGGGCTACTGTAGAAACATGATGGCGCAAAATGGCGGCTTCCATGTAAGGGGACCCGCGGTGTATGTAGATAAAAACAGCTTATTCTAACTGTGCCTTCACACCGCCACCGGCGAGAGCGTCAAAGTAGCCGTAAGTCATTCATTTTCAATAATAGCCGGCGGCGAGCCCCGTCGAGCGCGTTATGTACGGCGTGAGCATCGAGGAGAGTTGAAATCCGCTTAACTTTATGGTAATGAGCTATGACGCGGCTTGGTGGCAACCAATCGGAAGGTGGAAACGTTCGCCGGCAACCAATCGGAAGGCGGAAACCTCCGCTTGAGAAGATTCCAGAGAATGCATTCAAGCATCAGAGCGTCCGCTAAACCTTTTCTATAGCGTTGATAGTAGGGCAGCCAGAGCTTTTATTGACGCTCTCGCCGGTGGCGGTGTGAATGCACAGTAAGGTAATAAAAACAATACAGTTCATTATATAAGGTGTTTATACTCCACTGAAGACATAGTTATCTATATTATATTGCATTGCTGTCAAAAGAGCCTTCTAAAATTACACACTGCACCTTTAACAGAAAATAAGTGTAGACGGGTATATTAAATAATTGCCGTTTGTAAGGCTCAATGCACTTCATCTTCCCTAGATATTTGATGGTCCAAACACCCATGCCTACCTGCTGGGTGAGTTTTGCGGCCTGACCCTGCCCAACCCAGTGAGAAGTTCAGGTAGCACTTTGACTCTTGAGTTTAAATCCGACGATGTTATTGGAGGAAAAGGCTTTCTTATCGAGTGGACGGCCGTTCAAAATTCTGGTCCTTTGCCTACTATAGAGCCAGGTCAGTTCAGAACGCAGTAGAAATACGTTTCCCGGTTCTTGTGTTGCTGTTAATTTTGTTTTTCCGTTAAACTTTATAGGAGCATGTGGTGGAGTACTGACGACAGGAGACACACCCCGGTTCCTCTTTTCTCCTGGTTGGCCTGAGCAATATCAGCCTAACCTTGAGTGCTCATGGGTAATCCGCTCTCCTGGCTCTATTGTGGAGTTTAATCTGCTTTCTCTTGAGATTGAGGATGAGATTTCGTGTCTGCACGACAGCCTGGTCATAAGAGATGGTAGGCTTTTTGTCATATAAAGTGAATTTTACATAAATACCAATTTACGACTTAATCTCACGTATGCGTTCTTGTAAGGTGACACCAATTTATCTCCACTGATTGCAACCATTTGCGGGCGGCAGCTGCCTGGTTCTCTTCACACAACTGGTGAAGCAATGTTCCTGCGATTTACCTCTGATGGCACCATTAATGGAGGAGGGTTCAATGCCTCGTATACCAGAGGTGAAAAACAACTCTTATGAACCATTATCATACATGATAAAATCCTGAAATGCAAATAATTATATTAATAATAACGACATCGACCTCTCAATCAGGTTGTGGAGGTTTCATCCATACGGACAGAGGTGTTATAAGTTCTCCCCAGTACCCACAGAACTATAAGCCCTACCTGAATTGCAATTGGGAAGTATTGGTCACTCCAGGGTTTAGGGTGTCCGTGACATTCCAAACCCCCTACCAAATACAAGGCTTTGGCACACAGTGCAGCACAGGGGACTACTTGGAGGTGAGATACTATAGGGGAAGATGTAAGATTGAAACCCCTTTAAAAAATAACTTTAATGAAGAGGACCAATTTATCTTGCTATTTTGTGTCTAAGGAGACAGTTTAATAGTTACTTCTACTAAAATATTTTCCATTAGTTACGAAATGGACCTGATGGCAACTCACCAAGTTTGTCAGGGCGTCTCTGTGGGACCAGCCCTCCATCCACACTTCAAACCACAGACAACGGCCTATTTGTCCACTTTGAGTCAGATGCCTCAAATGAGGCTAGTGGTTTCAAACTGGTATTTGAGGCCCATAGTTCAGGTGAATACTTCATTAATATTAGTTAATACATACAAAACAATCTGGATGCCTGCTCCTAAAAAGATTCTGGAGGCCGGTTACAATAGACATTCACAATTTTCTTCAATGTTCAGTAGTGACTGAAATAATAGTAGTAGTAAATCTCTATGCTTTTGTCCAGCTTGTGGTGGTGTTATTGGGCTGAATGATGGTGATCCACCAGGGTACATTACATCTCCTAACTATCCATCAAACTACCCCCAAAATATTGATTGTGTGTGGATAGTCCATGTTCCCAATGGAGAGGCTGTACAACTCGACTTTGAAGATGATTTCTACATTGAGCCTCATACTGGGTATATAAATATGAATATATTTGGAACAATCAAAACTTTATATTGTTGCATCTAACCATAAAAAAACACATTTATCTTAATCTTCCTCTTAGATGTCTTTATGACTACATTGAGATTCGTAATGGCCCCACATCGGATGCTGACTTGATTGGCAGGCTTTGTGGCAATACCCGCCCATCTACACAGCATTCAACGGGCACCACCATGTATATACGATTTCGAACTGACACAAGCATCGCACATATTGGTTTCAAAGCCAAAGCCTCTATCGGTAATCCATGCTACACAAATCCCTAACATTCAAATCTTGTTTACATTTTCATTATCTCAATGGCTCAAAGCATTTTTTACCCTACTTAGCTACATGTGGAGGCACTTACATTGGTCAGAGTGGTATGATCAAAAGTCCAGGTTACCCAGATTCACATTATCCAGACAACTCCAACTGTGAATGGTACCTGGAGGGTCCCACTGGACATTATCTGACCCTAACTTACACCACTTTTGACCTCCAGAGCTCCACTGACTGCACCAATGACTTTGTGGAAATCCGTGAATACAACGCCTCAGGTTTGAGTTCTCCAATTCACAAAATCCAGGTGGTTGAGGGTGTTATTTGGTTGTACAGGTTGTTCATCAAGGTATTCTCTCCCTAGGTCGTCTATTGGGGAGATACTGTGGAAACAATGTTCCGACTCCCATGGACACTGCAGACAGTTTTGCATACGTGAGGTTTGTCAGTGATAGCAGTGGAAATGCAGCAGGGTTCAGCCTGTCATTTGAAGCCAGCGTTGAAGGCAAGTGCCAATTTATCTTTAAAGCATCCGATTGGGGTTTTGTACTCTACGTTAAAAACTAAGGGGTGGTGACCTGGATGTTGATGGTTTAATTGATGCCAACAAGGCATAATCCAGGGATGTTAATGAATCAGTACTGCTTCTTCCAAAGTGTAGATCCAACCCTTATAAACACACCTGAAAGGAATAGCTCTAGTGGAGTAGTACTTGAAGATCACAGGCCAGTGCCCTTGAGCAAGTCATTTGAACCAGAGGTTATGAGCATCTCTAGGTGAATTGTCCTAGCAAAAGTGTACTTTAAGGTGCTCCGGACAGAATTGTTTTCTGAATGGCTGCTTTTATAATTATGCAGTTGGTTTTGGAGTAGTAACCATGACTAATTGATGATAACAAGACATTGCTCTTCTTGTAGAGTGCGGAGGGGATCTGAATGCACCATTTGGGACCATATCATCTCCCAACTACCCAAATCTGTACCCCCACAGCCGAGTGTGTCACTGGAGAATCACTGTTCCTCCAGGTCGTAGGGTTACTCTAACCATCAATGACTTGAGGCTGGAGGACCACGATGCCTGCCTATTTGACTATGTGGAGGTAAGGTGGTTGATGCATCAGGCATTAGACAATCTGAATGTTACATGAATAATTATTTTTGTATTGAAGGTTATAACATTAGCATGTATATGTGAATTAAGCTTTGTTGTTTTGACTCATCGGTTGATAGGTCCGTAACGGTTTGGCGCCAAGTGCCCCTCGATTGGACCGTTTATGTGGCACAGTGCCTGCTGGTACTCAAATGAAATCTTCGGGGAATACTATGACCGTAATTTTCGCCACAGATTCATCAGTGTCTAATGGTGGATTCACTGCAGATTACTCCTCAGAGGAAGAAGCAGGTGAGATCTTAAGTGTAACGTAAAACAGTGAGATTACCAATGAGCATTCATATTCCTGCTAAATCCCTACTGTTTTGTTAGTGTGCGGTGGGATACTAAGTGAACCTGGCAACTTCACCTCACCGGACTTTGGCATTGGAAACTACAGCAACAACTTGAACTGCGAATGGCTGATCCAGAACCCAAATCATGTGAATTCCTCAATTGTGATATTTATAGACAGCCTCCATCTAGAACATCATCAAACCTGCGAGTGGGACTACTTGGAGTTCAGACTGGGTGAGGTTTATAGCACCACTTTTATTTATGACCATGATGCTGTGTTTTTAGCTTAGATGGTAGTGCACATTATCCAATCTATCACGCAGATTAACTAAATTTGGCAATAGAAGTTGATGCAAGAAAAACATTTATGCCTGTTACATTTGTTGTTCTCATGCAGGTGATGTGAATGGAGAGTTCCTGGCTCGTTTCTGTGGTCAGACCGCACCTACAAACCCCATAGTGGTGTTTACCCCTGAGCTCTGGGTCCACTTTTTATCGGATGAGGCTGTAGTTGACTTGGGCTTTAAAGTCACATATTACTTTTCAGGTGAGATTGATCATTCAGAGTCTCTTAAACACAAGAATCTTTATAAAAGCCTACATGACTGAAGAACCAACTTATTTTTTTTAGAGTGTGGAGGTTTACAGAGTGGAGACGGAGGTGTCATTTCTAGCCCTGGATATCCCAACCAATATCCCAGTCCAAGCCGCTGTGCATGGCTTCTTGAGGCTCCAGAAGGACACACTATCACTGTAAGTGCTTTGAAAAATTACAGATCATGTCGGCTGTGTTTTTTCTTTTTATTCATACTCTAAACTCTACCAACATATGTTTGTCTAGCTCACTTTTACATACTTTGAAGTGGAAGAGCACAGCCAATGCGGTTGGGACTCTGTGACTATCTTCAATGGAGGCTCACCAGGAGCCCCCATGATTGGTCAATATTGTGGACACAACTCTCCTGGAACAGTCCAATCAGGTTCCAACAAGTTAGCTTTGGTGTTTCTTGCTGATCATGCAGTGTCCAAAGGAGGATTTGTTGCTACCTGGTCAACGGACTCATCAGGTATGCATGATTTTGCCAAGTAGAATATATTTTTTGCACTAATGTCCCGTGCTGGACTTGGAACAAGATTACAGTCATTCAGTCAGGTTTAGGGCCATGTTTGGGTTAGGGTTTAGCATTAGAGATAAGATTATGGTTTGGTATATTCGGTGTTAGGGACTAGCATTAGAGGTTGGATTAGGGTTAGGTGTATTTGATGGGAATGTAGTTCCTGACCAACAACAAATATTGATCTACTATATAAAGATGTTTTACTTTATAAATTATATTAAGCTGTTAAGAATAGT